>NW_020291162.1:110726-376489 GCF_003184625.1 Aspergillus neoniger CBS 115656 | reverse complement strand
CAGTTAATCAGCATCCTTGGTACTAGTCTTAATAAAATAATTAATATATTTTTTATCAAAAATCTTTTTTTCAGCTAGAAAACTATTATAAAAAGATTTTTAATTAAAATACTAGAATTAGTTAATACATGTCATAATACTTCATAAAATATATTAATCTAATTAATAATAATCAAAAAATGAGTATAAGTCTGGACAATAGTCTTATTATTGTCACGGGGCATACTGGGTGCGCATTCCAGGTACTTCCCGCTGCACTATTAGCAAAAGGACTAGGATGTAAAGCCGATGGCTTTACACTGCGCACACTATATAAGGGTATTCAGGAACAGGATTCAGGCAGGATTCAGGCAGGCACCGTGACAATTATTAATAAAAAAATCTAATATTTTATAAATATAAATATTAGCAAAATAAAAAAAATCAAAACTATAAGTATTATTTTAATTTATGAAATATTATTATTCAATAAGGACCAGAGCTATATTATTATTAATAAATTTTCTTATAAATATTATATAAATTATTTAAAGTTCATAGGGGCAGTCAATACTGTAAAATCTAATAACTATTAATATATTAATATTATTTTTATAGCCACTGCTGTGAGTATAAATATAAAATAAATTAATTATATCAAACTGCTAGTACTGTTTCAGTACTTTTTTTGGAAAATATAAATATTTATATATAATAAGCTCTACCAAGAGAGAACTCTCACAAAACTAATAAGATTAAAATTAAGTAAATTCATTCAACTTTTACTTCGAAATTAAGGCTTATTTTAAATTTTTATAATAGAATAATATCAGGTTATACTCAGAATTCTTTCTTATAATTGATTCTGAATTATATATATTATGAAATATCTGGTAAAATCGTAATATCAGAAATTATAAATAATTATTTTTTAATAACTTATTTAAAAATAAGAAGACATAATATGAAAATAAATTTTAGAATTTATATAAAATATTTTATAAAAAACTTTGATAATCTAGGAATATAATATTAAATATTTTCTAGATTTTTAATAATATCAGATACTATCTTCTGGAAGTTTTTTAAACTTTATATAAACTTCATAAAGTAAATTTATAAGAACAAAAAATTAAATTATAATATATATATATATATATATATTATAGATCTAAAATAAGCACTTTATATATTAAGCAAATAATTAAAAATAAATAAAAATTAAATTAACTACTCTAGCTTGCCAGCTGTTTTTAATAAATCTTTTCTAATAAATTAAATTCTAAATAAATACTAAAATAATTAGAATATTTCTATAAATCTAATTTTAATATTTTATAACACAGTTAATCAAGCATTATAATACAGAAATAATAAATAATAAATATAAAAATATATTATCTGATTAAATGCATAGAGATTTTATATTTTAATATTATCAATACAGCTTGAAACAGTAAGACAATTATTAATATTGATTTATAGATTATATATATTTAACTAGTATAATAAAATATATATTCAAAATACTAGTCAGATTTAATAAATTCTTATAAAAATGTTCCTATAAGTAATGCACACTTGACTAATACTAGAACTAGTAAAACTTCTATTTTATTTATAAAGATATTATTATACTAAACTATAACTATATAAAAAAGATTTAAGAAATTATAATCATGAAAATAATTTATAGACTTAAATAAAATACTAGCTGATATAAAATAATAATGTTTTAAATTCTAAAATATTTTTATTCATCTTTATATTAAAAAATCATCTAGAAAAAAAATTATATATATAATAAAACTACCAGCTAGACCGGTAAACTGCCACATGGAAGTAGAACACTGGTGCTAAGCATATCAGTAAACTGATTCTAAGTATATTATATATATCTCAGGGCCCTGGCCAGTGAAGCATGGAAGACACAGTAAAAAACTAATTTATATAATTTATATATATAATATGTTTTTCCAGAGACTACTTTCAGGGTATTTACTCTGTATATAAATTTATATTAAATATAAAGTTCTGCCCTGATATAGATATAAACTGAATGATTATTTTAATAAGATATTTAAATATTATTAAAATTATAGAATTAACTATATATCTATGTAAAATAGAAGAATAATTAATTTAATATGTATTAATTTTATATACACAACACACAGGCATATATATAAGAATCTTTAAATATCCAGTAAATAATTATAGATAAATATAAGGAATTAGATCTACTAATCTAGCCTATAAAATAATATAGTTTATTATTATAACATAGATTTTAGACTAACTCAGGACTTTATCAGATAGAATAATAGAAAATAAAAATAATAATAATCTTATTTTTCTTATATTTTACTTCAATAATATTGTTTAATTATATTAATATAAATAAATTTAACATTTTTAATATATATCTCTTTATATATAAAACATTATATAATAATAATATTTAATTTTATTTTTATCTTATAAAATTAAGTGCTAAATAAAAAGTCTTCTTAGAATTTCCTTTATATATTTTACTAAATTTTTTCTAGATAATTTTTTTATAATTATTATTTTCTTTATTTAATATTCTTTATTCAATAGCATTATTAAAAATTATTTTAAATTTTTTTATATAAAATAAGATCAGCCTAGCTTTCTCTAGCTATTATGATTTAAGAAAATTATTAATTAATTATTTTTTTAAAGATTTAGTTCAGACTGTTTTGTTTTAATTATTTTAATATTATTAAATATATATTAGATAAATACTAGCAGCTCTACTAGATAAATAGCTGCTTATAATATTCAAAAACAAATAACTATAATATTTAATATTATATAAAAATTAATTAAAACTTTTATTTAATATATTTAAACTAAAATATTCAATATAAGAGAGAAAAGAAAACCAGTATAAAAAATATATATATAAATAATAAAGATAAGTAAATAAGATTATATATAATTAACAAAGTAGATAAAAACTATATCATGTATCTCAGTCACATCACTCGGCAATACATTATAATTTAGTATATTATAGATTAACTGCTGGGAGAGTCTCCTAGTTATAATACATTTTTCTAATGATAAAACGATATAAGATTTTAATATAATAGTTATTTAAAAACTATATTTTAATTATTATATATTATAAATAATTATATAACTTATTCTAAAAAATATATCCAAGAAGGAAGTATTCGAAATATATTTTTTTATTAATAAAAAAATAAATCTAGAAATATAATTTTTTTTTAATATTTTAGTATTCTACCTTTCAGGATCTTACTGAGAATAAAATTATTTATATATATAATATTTGTAATCCTGAACTCTGAGAAGATATTTTAATATTAAAAACTTTTTATAAAATTATAATTATTATAGTAAGTATCCATTTATTAATAATTTTAATCTATATTATTTCATATAGGCTGTGTTAAGATAAAATTATTAAAACTTTAAAATAAAAATATTAATTAATCTAATTACTAAGACTAGTCTAGGATTATTATTTTTCAAAGAAGATATTATATATAAGAAAAATAACTATCAGATTATTATTAATCTTATATAAATTATTCTATAATTTATAGATTAGCTGATTAGCTGCTAGTTCTATAAAAATTAATAATAAAATATTAATTATAAATTTATATTAATAATAATTTAATTTTTAATTTATTAAAGCAGGTGTACTGAAACAGTAAAATTCAATAATTATTAAATAAAAATTATTTTAAGAAATTTTAATTATATATATATTATACCATTAGATAATATTAATACTACTATATTTTATCTTGGACTAATATTTGTAAAATAATTTGAAAAAAATAAATTATATTATATTTCTCTCCAGAATACATTAATAAAATTAAGTAAATATAATAAATATAATAAATATAATAAATATAATAAGTACACACGCTCAGAGAAGAACAAAAGAGATTTTATATAATTTAATATCCAATAAATAAGATAACTGTTAAAGTGCCAAGAATTATATATTATAAATAATCTAAAAAAAGAAGTAAGTTTATATAAAGATTCTACTAATTAATATAATATATACAAGCTAGAACTAACTTTAAACCTATGTTTTGTCTGTCCTATGTAATCTAAATCATAATAAATATTTTAATTAATAATTTAAAAAAGAAAATCAGATTAATTTAAGTAATATTTTTCAGATTAGTATTATTAATCTGAATTATAAATATTACTTTATATATTTCTGGATTTTAACTACGGTTATTTTATAAGTATTAAATAAGAATAATAATATAAATTAAAATAGTATTATTTTATAATCTTATTAAGCATGATTAGTGTGACTTTTAAAAATTTAAATCAATTATTATTATATATTTTAGTTATTTAATAAAATATTATAAGCTCCTACTACAGAGATATATATAAAATAATAAAGATATTTTATTATAATTCTTTTAATTCTTAATATATCTAGAATTTATAGTAATATCTTATATTTATATTTATTATATAATCTCTAAAAACAGCAGGTGTTTCTGATACTTATTAAATAAATTTAAAAATTCTAAATAATTAATATATAATTATTACTATATTAAGAGAAACTTTTGAAAAATATTAAATTATAACTAACATTCTACAGGGCTCTCTATTATCTTTTATACTTTATTTACTTTATAACATTAATTTATTTAATAATAATAAAAATAATCAAGATTAATTTAATCCAGCTGGCATAAATATGCTTTTAGTTAAATATATAAATAATATTTATATTCTTATTTGAAATCTTATCTAAAATAATTTTTAATTTGAATAACGTAATCCACGGTTAGGTGGCCCACTACGGTTAGGTGGCCCACCCCTCTGCCCGAACAGCTCGATATCTTCAAAATGAAGCCTTTAATTCAACAAAAACGCTTATAAAAATGCTATATAATTAAAAACTAGATGGTTTTGAACACTGCGTACATCGGTGACCAATAATAAAGCAATTACTACAGCGTAAAAACACGCGCGAGGGGATCTCCATAGATAGAGATTAAGATTCAACCTCTACAACTTTATCATTTTACACCTCCTGTTCTTGCTGGATTACACCCTGAGTCTCCTCAACAATAATATCTTCTGTATAGACTACTTACTTCCTTAAATACTTTCTCTTTTATATTTACTTTGCATAACTAGCATGTAGTTCCTCATTCTCCTTGGCCAGTATAATTGAGTTTATTATTACTAGCTTGTATTCTTTAAGAAGTTGACATAGTATAAAGTAAGTAGATAAAGTTAGACTTACTTACTACTTCTGAAGTAACTGTTCTACCATATTCTGATGCTTTAAAAGATATTTTATATTATATGGTATTTAAAGCACTGAGCTACTTAACTGACTATCTGGAGTAGATATAGAGTGGTTAACGGCCAGGGTAGGGTAGGTTAATGGAAAAATTTATACCTGCTGTCAGGTTAATGGTTAGGTATAAGATTTCCTTATACCTAACTGCGGAACAGCCAAAAATAGGACAGTTAACTGTCTTAATTATTCTTGGTACCAAGATCTACCCGTTATACTCTTTTAGATCTTAGCACGGGTAAGGTATACTCAGGTTAATAACTATCTATTCTAACTGTTTATATCTTTGCTAATAACTAATACAAGACTAATTTTCTTAATTCTAAAAATAGTCAGAAGAAAGAAAACAGCATGCTCTATTTTATTCTTATTTATTTAATCTGATATTATCTTGGGTAATAGTGATAATTAAATTTATAGAAAAAAGCTGCTTTTATAGTATAAAATAATAGTAAATATATATATTTATAGCTTTATTTTAGCTATATATTACTGGTAGATTATTAATATCTTCTAAATTATCTCTCCAGGCTGGTAAATCTCTCTGAAAATTATCTTATATAGTAATTAATAGACTTATTATTTTTTTTATATACTTAAAATGCTGTCTAAGTATTTATAATAAGTCTAAAAACTATAAATTATCTGTATTATTTAATTATAATATTCTGTGTGACTCTGCCTACTTAATTTATTTAAAAATCTATATTTTCTCTAATTTATTAATTATAAATATAAAGATTTAGGCAGTATTTTCTAAGTAAGATCTGTAAAAGACTTTTGCGGATTCTATTAATAATATTATTATGATAATTATAAAATATCTTTATAAAACTTCTTCTTATATTACTTAATTAAACCTGACTATTTATTATATCAGAGATATTTTATATAATAATTACTGGATGCTGTAAACTCTCACCCGTAAATAAGATTAGAAAATATTTTTAATAAAAACTTATTATTATTAGATATTTCCAACGCGTGTAAATGTGATAGATTATATTTATATTAATATATATTTAAAAGTAAAATAATATTATATTAATTAAGTTTTTCTTATTCTTTGCTCTCTTTGATTTCTTGTACAGATGGATAGCTTATTATAAGTTAATTATAATTATTAAATCTATTCTTAAAGAATATTATTAAATTCTTTTTCTTTATCTTATAGATCTTTATAAATCATGATAATAGCTGGATAGAGAGTAGCTTTTTAATCTATATTATTTTTTTTTTCTAAATCTTGATATTAAGTGTGTTGCAAGGTATTAGAAAATTATCTTATATTTAATTTTTCTGGAAAAGACTTTTATCTTTCATGATTAGTAAGAGATAACTGTTTTTAACCAGGCTTGTATATAAGATCAGAAGCTATTTTTTTATTTTAATTAAGAAAAGATAATAATAATATAAGCTTGCTTTTAAAAAGATATATTATTTTTTAATAATATTTCTTATATTTTCTATATTACATACTTATATATTCTACAGTATTTAGTAATTAATAATTCTGGGACTAGTTCTATGAGCTATTATCTTTATAAAAACTGTAAGAAATAAATATTCTAGTATATTTCTAAATAAACTATTAAACAGATACTGGAGAAAGAATTGTTATAAATATATAATTATTAATAATATTTCTATAAGTAGACTTTCCAGTAGGTTATTATTATTAATATTTATTATATTATCTCTAGATTTCTACTGCTTATAATAAAAGAAATTTTCTTAATTAAATATTATACTTTTTTATTATCTACTGCCTGCTGTTTTATATTATTAAGTATATTTAATTTAAATAAATAATTAATTTTACTGCTCTAGTATCTTCCTGAATACTTATTTTTTTTATTAGATACAGATTAAAGAGTATTTCTTAGAGTTATTAGAAAAGATATATATCTAGTTATTATTAAAATTTCTAGATAGCAGGTATATGTTAATTATAATTAACTATTAAACTAGTCCAGATTAAAAAGTATTTTTTATTTTAATTAGATACTTTCTGATAGAGGATATGGATTACCATGAGATTCTATTAAACTTTTAATTAATATCTAGATTTTATACTGGTAAGAATTTAATTAAGATTATCTTAGAGATCCTGTAAAAGCATTATTTTATTTACTGGTTATTAAATATAACCACTGATAATACTAGTAATAATAATATTATATTTAATATTATTATATCAGAATTCTAGACTTAACTCAGCCAGGACATTTATCTCCATAATACTTTAATAGATTCTAATTTTATAAAGATTATTTAAAGCTAGTATTATATTCTCTGTCTGGCTTATGTTATTCAGCTTTTTATTAATATTTTTCTTCAGAAACTTTAAATTGAGGCTGCTAATGAAGCTGTTAAATATATATAAGAAAATAATAATAAGAAATTGGAGACCTTTTCTAGTATCTCCTGGATAATTAAGAAGGTGTATAATAAGAGCTATCTATAAAAAGTTTTTGCAGGATTTCCTAGGAGTCATCTGCAAAAGTCTTATATAGAATATTCTAAGAATTATCTATAAAAATCTTATATACCTTATTTTATAGTCCATGGGAGTTCTTTTCAACTGGAGCCTTGATTAATTCTGATTCCGGGAGTCCTTTTTAACTGGAGCCAGAATCAAGGCTTGGCTTTGGTTAAAAAGGACTCCCGGAGTCAGAATCAAGACTTGGCTCCAGTTAAAAAGGACTTCCGGAGTCAGAATTAATCAAGGCTTTAGTTAAAAAGGGCTCCTATGGACTGTGAGATAGGGTATATAAGATTTTTATAAATAATTTCTAGAATATTTTATATAAGACTTTTACAGATAATTTTTATATTTTATCTATTATCTTTTGTCTACTTCTCTGATTCTTGATTATAGATTTGGAAGATTATATATTTTATAAATATAAGTTTCTAATGCCGGGAGAAGTTTCAGCTTATTTAATAACTGAAATCTGTTTTAATATATTATCTTTTTCTTGACTATAAAATTTAATGGAATTTAATTTATCTTATATTTTACTATATAATTAAATTATATCCAGTTATTAAGAGCTTTATCCAGTACTGGAATTATAATAATATTAATTATCTTTATTCCACTTTAATAGAATAGAAGTAGTTAGAATACTTATTTAAGTTTTTATATCTTTTTTTTCTCTTTATCTTCTGCTTATCAGAGAATAATAAATCTATAATTTATAAGATTTATAACATCTATAATAATCTCTTTGATTATCTTAATTAATCTATTAATTAACTGGCACGGAAACAGATATCTTAGAAGAAAAAGATTCTCCAGGATCTAGAGAATATATATCAGAAGCTTTATAAATACTATTACTAGATTTATCAGGCTGAAGACTATATCTATATAATTATAACAGTTCTAGACCTTATATTAAAACTTAAAAAATTCAAGAAAGATACCTGGCTAGATAATAATACTGATTAATATTTTAAATATTAAATTATTTTTAAAAAGATTTTCTATTTTTACTGCCAGCAGAATCTTGCTATTAATATACTATCTATAGTTTCTAGTATATTTTCAGATTTAGATAAGGTTTTTTATAATATTTTAAAGTGCTAGAAGCTCTTGTCTTCTATAATAACTTTTAAGAAACTTAAGATTTATCTTGATATTAAAGATATATAGATTATCAAAGACTGGAATAGTAAATTAACTATATTAAAAGTTATATTTATACTAATAATTATCTAGAAATTACTAGATATTCTGATATTTTTGTCTACTAGAAGTCCTGCTGTAATTAGTTTCTTATTCTCTATTATATAATTAAAGATTTTCTAACTATTGTAACCAATGATGTTAGTATTAAATATTTCTTTAATAATTCTTAGGATATTTACTATTATTACTAGAGTTATCTGTATCCTGAGATTATTAAAGTTTTTATACTTTAGATATATATTAATTACTTTATTATTACTAAGAAATATTAGGATATTCTTAATAATCTTTCTCTGGATTCTATCATATTTATAGCTAAGGATTAAAAAGATAATAAATTAATAATAACTTTTTATATCAGTAAAAATAAGGATATAGATAACCTTAATAATAATTCTGAAAATAAAATATTATTAGAAAGAGAAGATCTAGTTCTTTCTCAGTCTAGTAATATCACATGTACCCAGATATAAATAGATACTTAAATTATATAATTTCTTTGCCATTATAACTACTGATCAGGATAATATAAAAAATAATTTAAATAGTAATTAATATATTTTTCTCTAATAATTTAATTTAATTATATTCAGATTCCTAGTATCATCTGTAAAAGCCTAACGCGGGAGTAACTAGGCTACTGGCTGCTAGCCAGAAAATTAGATTATTATTAATTAATAATTAATTTAATACCTGTTCTAATAATATAGTAATTAAAAATATATTACCACTGGTATATTATTCTTGTAAAGACTCTGTATAAATTATTAATTAACTTATAGTTATTAATCTTCTGAGTATATCTGATCTTTCTAACCGGCGGTTAAGATTAGTTAAAGCAATCTTTTAACTGTAACCTATCCTTAACTGTACGGTTAAGAGAATTCTTATACCTTAATCTAACCGTCAGGTTACGGTTAAGGTTAGGTTAAGGTATAACGGTCAGGTATAACCACTCTAAGTAGATAGTATTTTAAGACAAATATTAAGCTGGAAAAGCACTTGCTCAGGGTCCAGGAAAATAAGACCTGTTACTTTAAATCTGCTGATAATATTTGACTTTATTAGAAATTATTAATGTACTTTAGGATAGATCTCTAAAAAATTAAACTTATTAATATAATCACAGCCATATTATACTTGCTTTTAAATCATATTTCTATATATATATTTAAGCATACTAAAATAACTAACATCCAGAGATTAAAGTAGATGGAATAAATATGCAGATATACAGATAAAAATAATATTATTCTTAATACAGATTTAATTAAATTCAGGAGTCAAATGATTACCATAATTGTTAAATACTAGAAGATTATACTTATCTACTGATTTACCTCTAATTCACAGAATAAAATGTTTTTGAAGCTATCAAAGACTAATTATATCAGTAGTTTAACTGTTATTACTAACTTTAATCCTCCAGGTAGGGAGAACAGATCAATCTTTATATCAGGTTTTGAAATATATTTTACTCTTGAAGATTAGAATCAAAGATAAAATTATTTTATTAAATTAAATATACTTAATTAAAGTAACTTATTTCTAGTTTCTTGGTTAAACTAAAGACAGCCGGCTAGTTCTCTGGGAACTAGTTATTACTTTAATTATAGTAATAATATCCATAATAAATCCTGTTTTATTAAAATTATAGATATTATCTGATAAGATCTTATATTCTTATATAATCTCCTGGACCTGATTAAACTAGTCTTTTATAATCTCAAAATTCTCTATTCTAGCTCTTTAATAATTATATTATCTAGTATAACAGATACAAAGGATTTTATAATATTTAACAAAGTTATAGGCCCAGTTGATGTCTATCTCTTTAGAAGTTATATAACCTCATTTAAATAGAATTATATTGGCTATATTTCTGATGTCAAGCAGCCGGAGACTTACACCTTACTTATCTAGAGATAGAATTTATTTAATAAGCAAATCCTCCTCGTTTTTTAATAATTTTTGATATTTATAAGTTATATCTTGAGTGAAATCATATCCAGATAATCAATTATAGAGGGTGGTTCAAGGAACATTATAAATATATACTGCCTTGTGAATACTGGTGATTTAATCTTTCTGAATAGTCTTAATAATAAGAAAGATCCTGCCTTCCTGTTCTACCTGTGCTTTTGATGAGATAGATGTTTTTAGTGGTATCATGGTGGTCGAATGACTTCAGGTAGGAATTCGAGGTGGTGTTTTCGATGGGGTGGGCCACCTAACCGTAGTGGGCCACCTAACCGTGGATTACGTTATATAAGCATGCTGAATAATAAAAATAAAGATATATATTTGAATTTTTATTATAATCTGATTTATCAGATTAAATAATATATTTTTATATTATTTATTTATAATCTCTACATATGAAATTTAATTACTTATTTTATTTATAATATATTAAAATTAAATTTAAAAAACATTTATTGTCTTAGTATTTATCTTAATTTTGATTTATTAAAGAAACTTTATGTAATATAAATTCTAAATTCAAAACATTTAATCTACCCTTTATTTTATTTTTAATTATTAGTTTAATATAAAGAATATCTCTCTTGAATTTTTTAATATATATATATATATATATATCTATTATAATGTTAATTTCTTAATTTTTATTTAGCTATTTTATATAACTTATATAAAATATAAAAATCCTTTCAAATAGTACTTAATATTATTAAAATTATAAATAGTATCTAGTAATATATATTTTATTAAATTATAAAGATTTCCTATATAATATATATATAATTCCTAAATTTTATTTTTATACTATATTTTTATATTATTTATATCATTTATATTTTTATATTATATTTTTAAATAAATTACTAAAGACGGCTGCCTGCAGATTCTAATATTATTATTTTATTAAATATTCTGTAATATATATACTTAAAAATTAATTATGAAAATTTTTCAAATAATATTTAATATTCTTTCTTTTACAGAGATTTAAAATAAGTTTTATTTAATTTTAAATAGGGATCCGGTAGACTTAATTTTAAAATTATTAATTTTATAATAATTTTATTAATAAGGTCTGCTGTAAACAGAGATTATAAACTTAGAAAAAATTTATTTAAATAATACTAGTAATTTAACATAATTAATTTATTTTATATTTATACAAACAGCAGTAGTTATAAAAATAATTTTAATATAATAATTATTATTAAATTCAGTAGTATTCACTGCTCTGTAATTTTTTAAAAAAATTATATAGTATATATTCAAAATTTATTAATATTAATATAGTTTTAGTTCTTATTAAATAATTATATGTTATCAATCATATTATTAATAATTATAACTTTCTTATCTTACTAATTCCAGTATTTCTAAAATATATATAAAATATTTATTTTTATTAATAACCAGATTATTAACCAGGCCTGTATTAATTCTTTTAGATATTACTAATTGAATTAATATATTCTATAGAGTATTACTATATAAATTAATTAATTTTATAATTTTAGCTGGATAATTGATTCCTGTAATAACTTTTTAATTATAAAAGAGTTTCTGGTAATAAATATATTAATTATTCTATTAGAATCAGCGCTGAAGCTACTATTTATGAATAAAATATTGATTTTAATCTTGATATATTATATATATTTAAAGCTCTGATTAATAAAGTATAAAGAATTTTATAAAAACTAATCTATATAATTTATATATATAATATATTCTTCTAGAGTTTACCTTTAAAATATTTATTTTATATATAAATCTACATCAGGCATAAAGCTTTATTTTAATATACGCATAAATTAAAAAAAGTACTTTTATAAATTATTTTAACATTATTAGAATTATATTATTAACTAGATATCTATGCAGAATAAAAAAAATTAACCTAATATACTTTATCTTTAAATGTATAATATACAGGCATCTATATAAAAATTCTCAAAATATCCAGTAGATAATTATAAATAAATATTAAAAATTAAATTTATTAATCGCCCGTGAAGTAGTATAATTTATTATCATAATATAAATTCTAGATTAATTCAGAGCCCTATTAAATAAGATACTGGAGAGTAAAGATAATGCTTCTTTATAAAGTAATAATAGATTTATTTTTTTATATATTTATTTCAATAATAATATCTCCTTTATTAATTATATAAAGAGAAAGATTATTATAGCAGAAATATTTCTATAAGAATAATTAGCACAACTGAACAGATCTTATACTCTTCCAGTAATAAAAAAATCTAGTAAAGAGGATTTTAGATAGTATACATTTATATAAAATCAAAATTCTTTCTGATCTACATGGATAAAGTAATATATCAAAATAAGTATAAAAAAATTAAAAAATTATAAATATTTTATATATATAAATATTTCTTTCTAGATACAAGTAATTCTTTCAGCTTTCCTAGCACTATATTATCTAGTTATATAATTAATATTATCTACTACTCAGCTGTACAGCTGATATAAGTATATATAAATAAATTAATTTATTAATCTTCTACCAGGAAAATATAACACCTGTTTAATTATAATTTTATTTTTAATTATTTTTATAAGAATATTTTTGCTGCAGTTTTTTCTTTATATAACTAGTAAAAAGACTATTATTATTAGAACAATTAAAGGATAAATTAAAATATTACTATATTTATCTTTTATTATTTTATTTATTTAGGCTCTGAATTAGTCCAGGATCTAGATTATAATAAAAAATTATATTACTTTGTAAATTAAACTAGTAAATCTGATTCTTAATATATATCTATAATTATTCATAGAAAGTCTAAATTTAAATATTTATATATATATATATCTTCGTGTCATATATATAAAGATAAAATATATTAAACTAACTAATCTTTTATTATATATAGATATTTATTAAATTTTATAATTTTAATAATACTAAGATAATTCATCAGAATAATTCTTTTAATTTAAAATTATATTAAGACAGAGCTCCATATCCAGTATAAATTTATATAGAAATAAATATCCTTAAAATAAACTGTAGAAAAATATATTATATATGTGAATTATATAAATTTATTTTTTACTAAATTTTCCATGCTTTATTAACCAGAATCTTAAAATTTATATAATAAAAAAAATAAAACTAATTTGTTAATATATTTAATATTAATATTTTATTTTTATGCAGTAATCTCAGTATTAGTCTTCATAAAATAATCAGTATATTGATTATCAAAAATATTTTTATAACTAGAAAATTATTACAGAAAGATTATGTAGCTGAAATATTAGAGTTAATCCTTATATAATAATATTTTATAAAATATACTAGGCTAATTAAGAATAATCAATAGAATTAATATAAATATAGATAATAATCTAAATATTAATAAAAATGATTATATTATATATTTTGAATACTATAAATATTAATATGATAAAAAGATTCAAGATTAGAATGATTAATTAATCTATAAAATATAATTAATCTATAAAATATAATTATTTAATAAAAAATAATATTCTATTAATATTAATAAGTTTTCTAATATAAATTATATATATAATTTTGAAGTCTACAGAATAACTAATATTATAAATTTTAATAATTATTATTATATAAATATTATCTTTATAATTATTACTATTAATATAAATATTATCTTTATAATTATTACTATTAATATAAATATAAAATAAATTAATTATATTAAGCTACTAGTATTATTCAAATATTCTTTATAAAGATTAATTAAATCAGATTAGTATTACTATCTTTAATATATACTTTATTAAATTAATTAGATATATATAATTTAGAGATTAATATAAATCTGTATTTTATAATCTTTAAATATAATTATAATATTAAAATTACAGATACCACGGAGTCTGTACTTTCTAGTATTATAATAAATTTAATTAATTGAATCTAATTAGCTTGCTGTAAGTATACAGTATTTTTAATTTTTATAAAATTTTTTTATAATTATATTTAAGAAAAGGGCCCCTGCTATTTTCTTTATAAATATAATTATAATATTTAGAAAATTTAGAAAAATATTTTTCAGAGATTTATATCTATTATTGCTCTTCTGGAAGTATTTAAAATTATTAATATTATTTAATAAAATATTTATTTATATATATAAATTCTTATATACAGTTAATTTTATTATTTAAAACTATATAATCTTTTTAATAACTTTTTATAATATTATAGCTACACAACGTTGAAAAACACCAGAAAAGTGATGTAGATGGTCTTAAAAAGTAGTTAAATATAATTTCTCAAGGGTTTTAACCCCTAGAAGCCTTATGGGCGTGCTTTTGCAGGGGTGCTAGGGTTTTTATTAAAGATATTTAATATATACCTGGATTATAAATATTATTTTATATATTTTTAATTTTAATTATAAGTATTTTACAAAGCTAAGCAAGGATAATTATATAAATTTGAAAAAAAAATGATTTTATAATTCTATTAAGTAAAATTAATAAAACTCTTATATTTATTATTATCATGTATTTCAGTTATCTGGTTAAATAGTATAAGATTAATTAAAAAGATATATAGAAAAATAGTAAAAATATTTTTATAAATATATATTATATTTTTTAAGAAGATTTATACTATCTAATAAAATAAATGTTTTATTCTAATTTTTTTATTCTCTATATATCTGGGACTTATAATAATATTTTATTTTTACATTTGTTATAAAACTTTTAGAAGTAGCAGGTGTTTTTAATATTTATTAATTAAATTTAAAATTTTCCGAGTAATTAATATATATTTATTATTATATCAAAAAATATCTTTGAAAAATATTAGATTATGATTAATACTTTATACAGTTCTTTATGATTTTTTATATTTTATTTATTTTATAATTTTAATGTGCTTAGTAGTAATAACAAAAACTTTTTCTTAGCTGAATATATGTGTAATATTTATATATTTATCTAGGATCTTATTATCTGAAATAATTAATTTTAATTTTATTATGCGTATAAACATGCTAAGTAATAAAAATAAATAAATATATTTAAATTTGTATATTAAAAATAATTTTATTTAAATAATATATTTTTATATCTATTATTCATAAATAACTCTTTTATTGTGATAATTAATTATTTTGTTTATAATATATTAAAATTAAATTTATAGAGATTTTTTATTATTTTAATATTTATTCTAACTTTGATCTGGTAGGAAGAGTTTATTTGAAATAATTATAAATTAAAATAGTTAATTTAGCCTTTATTCTATCTTTAATTATTAGCTTAATATGGGTAGTATTTATCTTCAATTTTTAATATATATATATATTATAATTCCGATTTTTTAATTTTTGTATAATTACTTTACATAATTTATATAAAATATAAAGAATTTCCAGAAAACAGTATCTGATATTATTAAAATCATAAAAAGTATTTAATACTGTATATTCTACTAGATTATTAGAATTTTCATATAATATTTTATATAGCTCCTGAGATCTGTTTTTATATTATATTTTTTTATTTTATTTTTGTATAAACAACTGAAAATAACTGTCTGTGGATTTTAGTATTATTATTTTATTAAATTTTTTATAATATATATAATTAATATTTAATTAATTATAAGAAAGAATTCTTCATAAAATCTAATATATTTCTTTTTATAGAGATTTAAAAAATGCCTTGTTTAGCTTTTAAAAATTTAATAAATTCAATTAATCTCAAAATTATTAATTTTATAATGACTTTCTCTTAGTAGAGTCTATTATATATAAAGATTATAGATTTATAAAAAGATATTTTAATAATATTAGCGGCTTGAGGCCCCTGTACAAGCTCATATAAATAATAATAATATAATAATAATAATAATAGAATCCTGTACAGTCAGCTGTCTTGTAAACTTTCATATAATATATATAATATATATATATTAAAGAATTTATTAGTATTAATATAGTCTTAGTCTTTGTTGAATAACTATATCCTATAAATTATATTAATAATTATAATTTTTTTATTTTAGTGATCTCCATATCCTCAGAGATATATAATATATTTATTTTTATTAATAACTAGATTATTATCTAGACTTATACTAATCTTTTTAACTACTGTTAATTAAATTAATATATTTTATAAAATATTATTATATATATTAATTAATTTTAATTAATTTTATTCTCTAAATTAGATAATCTCTCTGTAGTAGCTTTCTAGTTATAAAAAGGTTTCTAATAATAAGTATGCTGATTATTTTATCAAGACTAGTATTAAAGTTATTATCTAGAAATAAAATATTAATATGAAATAAAATACTGGTGCTGGACAGAAGCAAAGTACTTATATTATTATTAATAAATAAATTCTATTCTCAGCTTACTATATATATGTTAAGATTCTGGCTAATAAAGTTTAGAAAATCTGATATATAATTAATTTATATAATTTATATATATAATATATTCTTCCGGAGTTTATTCTCAAAGTGCTTGCTTTATATAATATATAATAAAATACAAAGCTTTATTTTAATATAGATATAAGCTAGGAAGATTATTAATATAAATTATTTAGATATCTGTATAAAATAAAAAAAATAATTAGTCTAATATATCTTATCTTTTTATATATAACATGTAAATATATATATATATATAAAGATATTTAAATTAAGACTTTCTATAGATAATTATATATACCCGAAATTAAATCTATTAATCTAGCTTATAAAGTAGCATAATTTATTATTATAATATAGATTCTAGACTTATTCAGGATCTTATTAAATAAAGTGCTAGAGAATAAGAATAAATTTATTTTCTTCTTATATATTTATTCTAATAATAACACTTCCCCTGCCGGCTATGCGGAGGAAGAGATTATTATAATAGAGATATTTCTATAAGAATAATATAATATAATTAAATGTCTCTTATATTCTTCTAGTAATAAGTAAATCCAATAAACAGGACCTTAGATAAAATATTTTTATATAGATTAGAGTTCTTTCTGATCCACATGACCATGATGTATAAAGATAAGTATAAAAAGATTTAGAGAATTGTAAGTATTTTATATATATAAATATTATGTGGCCCTAGATATAAGTAATTCTTCCAGTTATTCTAGTAATATAATACTTAGCTGCTAGATCAATACCATCCACCACTCGGCCGTACGGCTGACATAAGCGTGTATGAATAAATCAATTAATCAATCAATCAAGATTTTTTAAAGATGATTATAGTAAAGTTAAGTATATATTAATTAAATATACTATATATAAAAATAAAGATATAACAGTATAACTAATAATCCAGTATTCAGTTAAATAACTAAAATATAAACTTGAAGATGATGAATAGATATATAAAATAAATATTAATATATTTAATATTATTATTAACTCCAAGTATTTATTATGATTAATCAAATATTATTTAGTAGATAAATGATAATGACTGATTCAAATAATTCATAATGAGATACTATAGATTAACCAAGTCTCTGGTTAAATATCATCTATTCTTCCTATATTTTCTGTCTTATATAATGCTATCTATATAGCTACAGAATCCCCTCCTTTTAGAATAATTGATTGTCTTCATCTTATTTATCGACTTTGTAATATTTTATTGTTATATATATTTTTAGAGATTTGAATATCTGTAGAAATATTAGAAAATTCTTTTTCATATGCCGATAATACGGGCGTCTATCGTTCTATTCAATTATAAAAGTTTTTTGAAATCGGAGATAAAGTGATTGTGATAGGATCTACTTGTCAGGGTAGAAAGCCTGTCAACTAGGTAAGATATCAGCTATTAAATACTATATATTTATCTGATAATGACAAAGATAGCCTATATTCATAAAATAAACTGATTCTTAGGAATCAGTAGCTTATTAAAAAGAAATCAGTATCTTATAAATATCAGAAAGATATAGAATTATTATTAATAATTTTATAATTCTTATAATTATTATAATATATTATCTCGATGACCTTGTTCTTAATAATTAAATTATTTTATTATAAATAATATTTTTTTTACTGGAACAAGCCACCTGGCTTAAGTATTAAAGATAATCTTATATATTTTTAATTTAGAATAGTAGAGATCCGATAATAAAAAATAAAGTATTTATAGAATATCTAATATAAATAAAATTATATATTATTTCTATATAACTTTACTAGTATTTAATTATATTTACATAAATAGATCTATTATAAGAAAAATAAATAAAAGAATTTTTTATATTATTATTTTTTCTTTTTTTCTTTTACCCCGTGGTCATTATTTCTTTGATATTTTATAATTATTTTATTTATTCTTTATTATTATTTTATATACTTTCTATTATTTTTATTATTATATATTATTCATTTAGTAATTAAATTTTTTTTAAATTTTTTTTTATTTCAGATTAGTAGCATATCATATCTTTTATTTTATTTTCTAATATAAATAATAAAGAAGCTAGTTAATATTATTAGTATTATATAAGAATAGTTAATTAAATATATATTATTTATAAAATAATAATTAAATCCCACTGGTTATGGTATATGAATTATCTTAAAATTTTAATTAAATATTTTAATCTAAATAAAATAGAGAATTAAGAAGTTTTTTAAGATTAATTATAATTTAAATAAAAAAGAATTTATTATATATTATTAGTATTATAGCCGGCATGGCAGTTATAAAACTGTATTAATTTATAAACTTTTTTAAATATATTTAAATTAATATAATTAAATTTTAAATTTTAATAAATATACTTAGAAATACAGCTAAATTAATTAAGTATTTTGAATAATATTATAGCTACTTCTTTTACTAATTTAAAGATAAAAAAAGAAATTTATATTAATTTTAATAATAATATTTTTTATGCTGTAAATAAATATATAATATATTTAAATAAAATTTTATATAAACAATAATTATTTATTATTAATATGATAACTGGTTATTAATACAGAAAATTATATATAAGAATAAGCTTATTTCTTAATTAATATATTAATATTTTATTAATATTATATTATTAATTATAAGATATTCCTAGCTCAATGCTATAAGATTATTAAAATCAATATTAAAAAACTTTATTTTATATTAAATAATTCTAGTTTTATTTTTTAGACTTTAGTTAAATAATTATTTTAAATTAATATTTTAACTGTGGTTAGTCTCTAATTTAATAATATAAAATTAAAAAATATTATTAATTAATTATTTACAGATTTTCTAATTACTTTAAATAAATTTTAGAAATAGTTTAGATTTTCCTTAAAACTAAATTAATATTAAATTACAGTAAATAAAATTATTGATATATATAAATATAATCTGTTATTTTATAATAGTATTTAAATTATATTAATATATTAATATAATATTATATATTTTTCATTTATTATAAATATTTAAATTTATTCTAATCAACTAATCAGTAGCATTTAATTAGATTTTTTAACTAATATAGTCTCTAGTATATTTTTTAATAATTTTAAATATTTTTCTGTATATTTACTATATTTTTAATAAAGATTTATTAATTATACTTGTTTATCTAGTTTTTATTTAATTAAATAATAATCTTAATTATTATAAAATTAATAGTCTTTTATTTTTTTAATTTCATATTTATCTTTATTATCTAATTCTAATATTAAAAATAATTCTTTATAATCTTTTCCAGTATTTTATAATTCTAATAAAAAGATATAGAATATACTATGAATTCATTCATATTCCTTAAATAAATATAAGTAATTTACTTAGAATCTAATATATTTAAAAATTTAAAAAAGCTTTATAAATTTCAGAACATTATAATTTTTTTAACTCTTTAAATTATAAAATTTAAATTAATAATTTAATTAAATTTTTTTTTGAAATAAAATAGCCTTTTTCTTATTATAATATTTCTTTTATTTTTCTATAATTATTTATTATATTTTTTATAAATATTTTTTTTATATTTTTAATTTTTTAATTCTATTTTATACAGCTGGAATCTTTCGCTATTAAAAAATCTTTTTAATTCTAATATTAAAATCTGGTAAAAAGCTATATAAAATATTATAAAATAATTAATTTATAATTATATTATCTGTATTATTATAAATTAAATAATTAAGAAAATTAATATCTAGTTAATATTAAATTAACTGAATAATATTAAAGACAATATTTAAGAATCTAATTTATATATTTTATTTAATTATTAGTTTAAAAATAAAACACTGTTAATAACTTTTAGATTTTATAATTATTATAAAATAAATTAAACTAGAATTTACTTGTAAAGATTCATTCTTAATTAAATATAATTTTTTTAAAAAATCTAAATATTAATTTAATGAATTTATAGAATATTTCAGCAAGATCTAGAGTAATTATTATGAATAAAATAATGATTATTAATAAAATAAGAAAAAAAATGATATTTCAAGAATTAATTAATACAAATAAAAAGAGTATTAATAAATTTATTATATTAAATAATAAAAAATAGTCCTGTAATAAAATCTATTACTAATTCCATAAAAAATAAAATAAAATTAATAATAATTTAAGATTATTATATAATTAATATTTTAAAATAATAATATCCTGATATATTAAACAGATTTGAATATATTTAAATATAATTAAATATATTATAATATGATTTATTTATTAAGATTTTATATAACAGTACTTCTGTTCAAGTTTCTTTAATATATTTTATTAATAATTTATTATAATATAGCTTAATAAGCATTTAATATAATATTTAAAAAAATAAAATATAATATTAATCTTTAAAATAAATTTAACTAGTTATTTTAATAATCCAGTACTTTTAATTTAATTATTTCTATTAAATAATTATTTTTTATCATTATATCTCTGGATCTTCATTCTCCAAATAGAAGATTATCTTTTAAAATTAAAAATTATATATATTTATATATAAAACTTCTGCAGTATATACTTATAATATTATAAATTAAAAAATAAATCTTTTTAAAATAAATTCTTCTAAGTAGTCTAGTCAGCTGTTTTTATATTAGTTTAATTATGAATAATATAATTAAATATTAATTCCAGAATAATTCTGCATATTTTAAATTTTAAACTAGATTTTTTTTATGAAAATCTTTTATTATTAAAAATAATATATTTATAAATTATTTTCAATCAGGATTAATAATTCTTTTTGGAAAATTAATTTTATTCAGAATATAACAGATATTCTAGAGAATTTATTTACTAGATTTAATTTTTTATTCTGTAGTTAATAATTAAATTTATACATTATTAAGCTTATTTTTTATTAAGTTTAGTTTGATATATAAAGAATTATAAATTTAAATAATCTAATAAAATCTTAATTATTTAAAAAGTTTCTTCTAGATACTGTTACTAATATTTAAAAAAAATAAATAATAATAAATAATTCTTAATCTAGAGTACTATAGTTTAGTTTAATATTAGAAAACTTATAAGTTTAAAATATAATTAAATAAAATATATTCTTAATATTAAATTAAAATAAAATGTTATTTTTTTAATATATTAGTTTTTAAATAACAGGATCTTATAAGATTAAAATATATTAATAAAAGTACTTGTTATAAGATAATAATTAAATAATAAAAAATAATTTATTCAAATAGAATTAAATAGACTTTTTCTGGTTTTTATTTATTTTTTATAAAATAAAGAAATAAGAGATAATATAATATAAAAATAATTTTAGATAAATTATTAATAAAAATTATAGCATTTAAAGAAGACCTCAATATCATAATAAGTTTTAATTTAATATAATTCTTTTATTAAAAATCCATGGATACTTTATTAGAGTTAATAATATATTTTAAAAATTTAACTTAAAATTAATAAATTTTATGATTTTATATAAAGCTGAACTCCTTGAAATCTTTTTAAAATTAATTAAATATATCTTATATACGATTTCTTATTTGTTAAAAAAATAAATATATCATTTAAATATATTATATAAAAATTATTAAAAAGCCCGCGAAGTGCAGTATATATAAAATTTTAAAAAATTACTAAAATATTTATTAATTTAAATAATATGATTGTATACTTAAAATAACTATATTAAATATAAAATATTATTTTTTATTTAATATCTTTCTTAATACAGATTCAGTACTATATATTTTTAATATTAATTTTAAAGAAGTATTTATTACCTGAAATCTTATTAAGAGTTTCTAAAATAGAAAATAAAAATTAATAATTCTTAATAAAGATTTTATAAAAACTTTTATAATTTATATAAAATTATAAATTATTATTTTTTTAAATATAAAAAAATACAAGACTCCTACAGGATTTTTTAAAGATTAGATTTAATTTAATTTTAAATTCCTTTTAATATATTTTTATAAAGTTTTAAGTTCAGCTTCTGATAAGAAATATATAAAATTATAAAAAAATATTTTATTAAATTTAATATTAATGATATAATTTATAGGGCCATGAGAAAACAGTTATTAAAAAATTTATAAAAAATTATATTTTAAAATTATTTAAATTTAATTAAGATTATCTTAAAATTTAATAATAAATTATAGAATTCTTTTTCCAGTTATTAGATAATTTTAGAAAGCTTAATAATAATATATATATTTATTAAATTTTAAATTATTTTATTAAATTAAATAATAGAAAGAAATAAAATAAATAATATATTAAATTACTACTATCAATTCCATGCTGATAGGATAATATATAAATCTTAAAATATAATTATAAATAATAACATTAAATTACTTTTTAATTAGAATCTCTTGTTAATTTTTATATAATATTATTTAGAAATATAAATACTCTCCTGTAAATTAATAATAGTAATAAAGATTTTTTATATATTATGAATAAAAATAATAATCTAATTAAAAACTTTAATTCTAAAAAATAATAATTAAAATATAATAAAATTTATAAATTTTAATAAATTAATAATTAATAATATCTATTTCAATGCAGCTATCTAAATTTATAAAAGTTTTAAAATCAAATTAAATATAAATATAAATATAAAAATAATATATAATCTCTACTACATGTAAAAAAATTAAAATTAGAAAGATTATTTTAGTTCTTTTATTTTTTTCTTAGAGTTTAATAAGAATTAGTAAATTTTAATACATTAGATTTTTTTATTTTTAATAGAATATTAATTAGCAAAGTATTGAATATTTTTTATATAAAATATTATAATTAATTACTCTTCTTTTTAATAAGATTTTTCTTATAATTTAAAATATTTCTTTAATAATTAAAAAATCTTTTTATAATCTATAATAATAAATAATAATAGTTATTATTTCATTCCATTTCTCTAATAACTTATAAATATATGTTTATATATAATAATTCAGATGTGATAGAATAGCCTAGCTATCGTGGTACCAGCCCTCGGGATGATGTATTATGGTGGTTATGGGAGTCGTGAGGTCATCAATAGTGGTTCTACACTCTCTTAATACTAAAAGGGTGCTGATTCCTCTGCAGAAGACTACTGATCCTCAAGGATCAGTCTATCTCGTGGATATAGACTATCTTTATTATTACTAGATAATTCTATTATATTTAGTGGTTGATTCCTTACCTAGTTAACAGACTTTCTATCTTAATAAATAAATCTTATTATATTCTGATTCTTCTTATTTTAATTATCTAAGAAAGATGCCACCCCTTGAAAATAGTAAAGAAAAAAAGATATTTAATAATTATATTAATCTAGAATTATTATTAAATACTATTTCTACCGCTGAGGAAATCCAACAGTTAAAAGATTATATTTATTAATTAAAATAAGTTATTAATTTATAGAGAAGAATAGCTTATCTCTAAAGAAATAATTCTTTAAATAAGATCTTCTTTAAATATTATTAATTCTCTTCTAAATTAAAAAAAGATAAGAAAGAGATTAAGTTTAAAGATATCCTCTGCTTTATTTTAAATTTTAATTTCTAAAAGTATCAAGAATAAATTATTAATCTAGAATATATATTTTAAAAAGCTCCCAAAAAGTATTTATCTGAGAAATATAAAATATTTACTATTATTAATTATATAAATC
Organism: Aspergillus neoniger CBS 115656; assembly: GCF_003184625.1. Lineage (NCBI taxonomy): Eukaryota > Fungi > Ascomycota > Eurotiomycetes > Eurotiales > Aspergillaceae > Aspergillus > Aspergillus neoniger. The sequence goes on along the minus strand of NW_020291162.1, from coordinate 351,335 downwards.
CTGTATATAGACAGAGATGGTATTATTTTATTAATAATAAGAATCTAAAAATAAGATAATTTCTTAAGAAATTATAGCCTCAGTTTAAGAATTAGATTTTTATTCTAATCTAGAATATTATTATTTTTTAATTTAATATTATAGTTTAACTTAAATAGGCTTATCAGTAATATAATTAAGATTTAAAAGAATTTTATATTTATTTTAATATCTTAAAGTAATATTTTTCTTATTAGGCAGAAAAAGAAAGAGCTTTATTATATTTTATTAAGTTATTATTTAATTTTAATTATTATATTTAAGAATATGTTTTTTATTTATCAAAAAAATAGAATAAAATAATAGCCATTATTATCTATTACTATAAATTATAGAATAATAGACAGAAATATAAGTAAAAAGATAATTAATTCAGTATTTATAAATTATATAAATATCTTTAAGATTATTTTAATAAATTAATTAAAGAAGATACATTAAACCGTAAGAAAAATTCTACTAGAAAAAATAATAATTAATTATAATATTTTATATATAATAATACTTAATATCTTGCAAACTAATACCTTACTAAAAATAAGAAGATTTAATCTGTTAAAATCTATTAATATTTATCAGATTCTGAGAAAAAAGTAAAGAAGTTAAAATAAATCTTATAATTTTAATTTTTTTATTTATAATAAAGATTATTTATTATTTTTATATCCTTATTCATGTTCAAAATAGTCTTAAAATATTTATAGACTTAGATAATTATACTAAAATAAATATTATTAATTATTAATTTACTAAGATATACTATCTCTAATATATTTTAATTATTATATCTAGAATTAAAGCCATTAACTAAATTATTATTTTTACTTATAATATATAGAAAATTTTTATTACTACTACTAATTTATAGGAAGACATCTGTATTTTTAAATAATATTATATAAAAATTAATTAAAATTTTTATTTAGAGAGCAGCCTGATCCTGTTATTAATAATTATACTTTAAAATTTTTATATTAATCTATCAGTATAAAATTAATAGTAATAATTTAGTATATTATTTATTTTTCTTCTTTTTATTATCTAATTTAATAAAATAATCTAGAATTTAATAAAAGTATATATTATTATCAAGTTTCCTGAAGATATTTAGCTATTAAAGAAAAAATCTTTTAATTTATTTCTGAATCCAGAGATAATTCTAATTAAATTCTAAGAATTCTGAGATATATTTTTTATAAATTTTTTTTAATAATTTTTTTTATAGTCCTGCGGACCATGCAGTCCATGCTATTAATATTAAATTTAATAAAATATCTTTTTATAGTTCTATATATCTTCTATTAAAAGCTGAACTTAAGATTTTATAAAAATATATTAAAAAAAATTTAAAATTAAATTAAATTTAATTTTTAAAAAGTCCTGCAGGGGCCCCTATTCTTTTTATATTAAAAAAAATAATAATTTATATCTTTATATAGATTATAGAAATCTTAATAAAATTTTTATTAAAAATAATTATTCTTTACCTCTTATTTCAGAGATTCTTAATAAAATCTTAGATAATAAATATTTTTTAAAAATTAATGTCAAGAATACTTACTACTAAATCTATATTAAGAAAGATAATAAATAAAAAATAATATTTTATATCTAATACAGCTACTTTAAATATACTGTTATACTATTTAGATTAATTAATATTTTTATAATATTTTAAAATTATATATATATAATACTTCGTAGACTTCTTGATAACTTTTATATAATATATCTTAATAATATTCTTATCTTTTTACCAGATAAAGAATCTTATATAAAATATATTTATTAAATATTAGAAAGACTCTAAGAAGCTTAATTCTATATAAAGTTATTTAAGTATTTATTTTACTAATCCCAAGTTAAATTTCTAGAATATATTATTAATATTAATAGAATATCTATAGATTCTTAACAGGTAAATAATATTATTTTATAATTAATTTCTGAAAATTATTATAATATCTAGATTTTTTTAAGATTACATAACTTCTACTGTTAATTTATTTAAGATTATTTATAAATTATCTTATCTCTTATCTCTTTACTTTATGAAGTAGTTAATAATTAAAAATCTAGAAAAATCTATCTAAATCTATAAAAGCAGCTTATTTTTTATTATTTAATTATTATTTTTTAATAAATATCTCTACTAATGTATTTCAATTCTATGAAACCCTGATATTTAGAAACTGATATATTAAAAAAAAAGATAAATAGTATTTTATTTTAATTTAATAATAAGAATATATTTTATCCAGTTACTTTTTAGTCTTATAAATTCTCTAATACTAAATTAAATTATAATACTTTAGATCAAGAATTATTTACTATTATTTATTTCTTTAAATAATAATAATAGTATTTTGAAGATGCTTCTTAAATTATTAAAGTCTTATTTAATTATTTTAATTTATAATTCTTCATATATTAAATTAAGATTAATAAAAAATAAGTCTAATAACTTATAAGCCTGATTTCTTATGATTTTATTATTAAATATAAAATAAGAAAATTAAATCTAGTAAATAAATTCTTTAGAATATCTTCTAGATTTTAAGTAAAATCTATTTTTTAAAAGAAATTATTAATTCTGATTCAAGAGTAATTCATGAATATATTATTTCTAATAATAAAAAACTTAATTAAAGAGAAATCCTAGTTTAAATCTTAAGATATATAAGATTATTCTAGATTTAATACCCGCATTGCATTAAGCTTAAAGAATTTTAATAATTAAGTTAATATAGAGACAGCTGACTAGATTATTTAAAAAAATTTATTTTAAAAAAAAATTTATTTTCTAATTTATAATATTACAGATATGTACTGTAGAAGTTCTGTACTTAGATATATATAATTCTAAGTTTTAAAAAATAATTTTATATTTGTAGAATAAAGATCCAGAGATATAATAATAAAAAACTATTATTTAATAAAGATAATTAGATTAGAAATACTAGATAATCAAAATTATAGACTATTTATATTTTAAAGATTATTATTATATTTTTTTATTTAAGATATTATACCAGATACTTATTTATCTATATCATAATAATCTGTTAGTAAAATACTTCAGGAAAATATAAATAAAAGTACTGCTATAAAGAAAGTTCTATTAAAATAGATTATATTATAATATAGCTGAATATATCTAAATTTATTTAATATATTAAGATAATATTACTTTAAAATATTAATTATATAAAAATCTTAAATTATTACTAATTCCATCTTATTTCTTTACTAAATTAGTATTAGACTTTATTATAGAATTATCTCTAGTTATCTAATATAGAAAAACTATTAATACTATTCTTATTATTATTAATTAATTTTTAAAATACTGTTTTTTCTTTGCTGTTCTATCTATAATAACTATTTTAAATTTTATTAAATTATTTTATAAATAGATTAAATTAGTCTTCAGATCTCTAACAGATATTATATCTAATTAAAAATTAATTTTTATTAATAAATTCTAGTTAAATTTAGCTTATAACAGCTATATAATCTTGAAGCTTTTAATAATATTTTACTTATAAATTAATAATTAAACAGAATAGATAAACCAGATTTTTAAATATTATCTTTAATATTATTCCAGCTAATTTAATATTAAATAATCTGTTATATTATTAACTACTTAATTTATTTATAATAATATAAATAATATAACCACAGGCTTATTTTTTTATAATATTTTATATAATTATTTACTAAACTTTTATCTCAGAATTAAGAATAATTCTTAATAGTAAGAGGTTCCAGCTGTATAGAATAAAATTAAGAAATTTAATAAAATAAGAGAATAGCTATAAAGAATATAATAAATAATTATAAAAAAATAAAAAAAATATTATAATAAGTACAGAAGACTATTCTCCTTTAAAAAAAGAAATTTAATAAAATTATTAATCTAAAATCTATGATTCAAAGAGTCAAGAAAATTAATTCTGAAATTTATAAGATTTTTTTAGATTCTTAAATATATTAGATCCCAGGTATATCACTTATATTTATCTAAGAAATATAAATAAATTTATAATATATTTTATATTTTCTTATTAAAATTATAAAATATTAGAAGATAATATAAAGAACCACTTCTAATACTAGAACTAGATAATAAAAATAAATAGAAAATTAAGAAAATTAAAGATTATTAATATTATAATAGCTAAGATTATTATCTAATTAAATAAAAAGACTGGTTAAATAAATATAATTAATAAATCTTTAATATAAATATATCTAATATATCTAAATTTATAAAGAATTATTAAAAAAAATATAAAAAGCTGTACACAGCCAGGATATAATATTAAAATATTAAAGAATAATTATAATTATATTATTTATTATTTTTAGATCTGTTTAATTATATTAAACTTCATGTATTTCTATTAACTATAATTAAATATATTAAAAAATATATTAAAAAATTCTTTTATTATAAAATAACAGGTAGTATCTATATATATTTAGCTAGTATTTTCTTTAATATATTTTTAAAATATTATTAATAACTAGGTATCCATTACAGAGCCGGGATATAGATAAAGAAAAAAATCTTAAAATAAAAAATTTAAAGATCTATATTTAATCTTTTATTATTATTTTTATTATCTAAATTTTTTATAATTTATATATCAGGATACTGGATACACACTGTAATCTTAATAATATTAATAAAATTATAAAGAATTAAGATTTAATTAATATAATTAATATCACTAGAAAGAAAATATAAGAATAATTCTGTCTTGTATTACTGCTATATCTTAATAAAAATATTTAAATTAAGATAGAGAACTAATTGAGCCAGAAAAAAATAATATAATATAAGAAATTTATTATATTTAATAGTATATTTCTATAGCATCCTGAATAATTAATTATTATATTTTATATATTCTTATTAAGATCTTATAACTCATATATTTAATAATCTTAGAATTTTTTATATAAAACTTACAGGTATAGACTTCCTCTGTATTATTAAATATAATAAATAAAATAAAAATTTCTTTTTAAATTATTAGTTTTATATTCTTATTTTAATATTTCTACTTTAATATACTAGTTATTTATTTAATAATTATTATTAGATTATAAGTATTTCCCAGGACTCCTGTTATTATCTAAATATATTAATTATTAATTTTTTAATTAATTACAGGAAATATACAGATTTATATAATTTTTTTATATTAGAATAGAAATAATATAAGATAAAAGCCTGTATATTTATAAAATAACTAATATTATAAGCTGTATTTTTAGTCAGATTAAAATTATTATTAATATATCAGAGGTAATGCATGCAGAAATTATAATAAATTTTAATAAATATATATTATATTAAGCGGCAGATTCCTCTGGGTATCTTATTTAAAAAGTAATAGAAATTAATAATAATAAAAAAATATTAATAAAAATAAGATTATAATTACAAAACACTAACAGAAATAAAAGAAAATATAAAGATAGAATAAATAATATAATAAATAAAAAAAAGTAATAAGATATAGATAAAAAAATAAGATAAAAAGAAAAAAGAGATAATATATAAAAAAAGTTCTTGTTTATATTATAAAATAAGTAAATAATATAGATTCTAATATAAACCAGACTAATATTACTAATATATATAAATTCTAATATATTTTATATTAGTATTATACTGGCCCCACAAGTTTTTAATCCTAGTTATCCTATTATTTAATAACTTTCTATTACTATTACTTTATTAAATAATTATAAGATTATTCTTATATATATTAACCCAGACGGTTCGGCTCAGCGAGAGGGATATTATTTATAATAAAATAAGTCAGTAAACCAGTAACCGCAGCCAAAGATATTAGAATAATATATTAAAGTAATTATAAGAATTATAAGATTATTAATAGTAGTTCTGCATTTTATTAATAAATAAAAAATATTGATTTTCTTATAAGAGATTACTGATCCCTCAAGAATCAGTCTATCTCGTAAATATAGGCTATCTTTGTCATTACTAGACAACTCCATTGCGTTTAGTGATTGATTCCTTACCTAGTCGACAGGCTTTCTACCCTGACAAGTAGATCCTATAACATTTATAATATATCTAGTTATCCTGCCTGGTCTCTTCTTCTGGAAGAAGTAAAAGTTTCTTTCTGACTGGAAGTATTATTAGATAATAATATTTATTTTCTGTTTTATATTCTTTATTAAATATATTTTATAAGAACAGTTAGGGAAGTATATTTAGCTTTATAAAATTATTTTTATAATTAAAGCTGGAGTATTGCTTTCTTTTAATCAGGAGTATAATATATATTATAAGAATTAAAATAATATCCTAGCTTTTATAATATATATTAATAATAATTATAACTAAAAATATAATAATTATTTTTATGCTAGTTACTAGATATATTTATTCTGCTAATTAAAATATATATATTATAAAGTTGATATAACCTGCTTCTGGTCTTGCAGTAATACTTTATTTATATATAATATAAGAATATCTAGTAATTAAAGTTTACAGGAAATTAAATAATTATTTTTTTTATCTTGATAATATAATTTTTATTATTTTTTTTATTTTAATAATAAAGACTGTCCCCCGGCTATAAATTTTTTATATAATTATAAATAATATAGATTTACAGCAGGCTCCTAAGTATTATCTTTATTAAGATATTCTTTTTATTTAATCAAGATTTTTGTAGTCTGGTTTTGCTTTTATAAAGTAAGTAATATCTTTAGATAATATTTATAAAATTCTTTTTATAAATAAAAATACTCCTGTAAATCTATTCTATTTATTTTATAATACTCACGAAGTAAAGAAATATAAAATATATTATAAATTTAAATACCCGCAGGTAATTCCAGTCTGTAAGCTTATATATTTATTTTTTTTAATATATAATATAATTTTTTATTTTATAAATTTAGTTTTTTACTAGTCTACTCTTACAGAAGATATTTTATAAATAATTAAATTATTTGGTTTACCGCGAAGCTCTTAAACTGTTTTATATAATTATAAAACTTTTTCTATGTAATAGAACGGATCGGTGAACCGGCTGACCGCAACCAAAGGCATCGGAATGACGTATTATAGGGATCATCAGGGTCATGAGGTCATCGACAGTGGTTCTCGAGTGTTCCGTTCAGTATATAGTAGCGATCCTCATCAATCTACTACTGATCCCTAAGGAATCAGTCTACTCCGTGGATATAGGCTACCTTGTCGTTATTCTACGAATCTATAGTGTTTCGTGGCAGATTCCTTACCTGGTCGACAGGCTTTCTACCCTGACAAGTAGATCCTATCACAAATAAGAAAAAATAACTTAAGGAATCTTGTAATAAAGTAATTGATATTATAAATGAATTTTAAAAAATTCATTTCTTATTTCAATTATCAGTCTGGCTGTAAACAATTCTTATTGGTTAGAATTGTAATTACTAATAGTTGTTTTAGATAAAATATTTCTCAAATATTTCTTACTGAAATAAGTTAGAAAGATTTAGATCCATTAATTCTTGTAGCCTGTAATATATATATATATCTTGTCTGATAGTTTTATTAATAGTAATAATAAAAGATGTATAGTATTATACTCTTAGTCTAGTAGCACTGGACTAATGTTAATAATGATTATATAGAGAGATCCTGTAAAAGATAAAACAAATTATAAAATCATATAAATAAAATATTTCGTAATAAATTTTTTATATATTCTAAATCATATCAGGCTTGCCGGACATATGGAGAGCACGCAACTGAACCCGGACGTTACCAGCACAACAGACAACGTGTGGAACTATATGGGCCAAAGAGCTATACTTGAAGCATCATACCTTTCCGGCTTACTGCTTCCTCGATGTGAAATCCGAACACGAGACGGTAAAGATCGCGCAGCCAAAGATGTTGCCCGCTCTGCATCATCACTTCAACAGCGCATGCCACATCAGCTGCACCCGCTCTAGCTGAGGGACCCACACTCCTAAATGTCGGATCGAATGCTACCAATTGCTTGTAATTCTTCAGGAGTGCAACCTGCCATGGCATGGACCCAAACGCGTCCGAAGAAAGCGACTTGACGAATGAAGGAAAACTATGTGGCCCGACGCGCTGGAATCCGCTATTTATTGCGGCCTGGGTCACTAATATCCGAACACATGCCAGGTTTGGATCCCGGGATGATGTCTTCACCGTCTGCGTGGAAGATGTTTGTTCTGAAGACTGGCTTTGACCCGAGATATTAGACGAATTAGACGACCAGGCGTGCGAAGACTGGCCTGGGCCTTGGCCCAAGACGAAGATATTCTGTACTGGTGCGTCATCGGGCGACACGGTTGCGGTATCGTCGAATATTGTTGTTGGTGTCTCGGGGTTTCCTTGTTGATTTATCAACTCATCAACCGAACCAGACTCCAACGGGTTCGGTTTTTGAACGACCTGCGTAGTAAAGGTTGCTTGACTTGGCCGGGGTGTACCTCGATCAGAGTTTCGAAGAGTACGTTGAGTCCAACCTTCACGGAAGATATCGCATAGTTCCCAACAAGCCTGAACTGCAGAACCAAGCAATTCCTCACCTAGCATTTTACCTTCTTTGATACTCTGACGTATGCTGAAAAGCATTTCTGCCAGGGACCAGCAGGCGCTCAAAAGGGAGTCTGTTTCTGATACAAGTGTCCTTTGTTTCATCAGGCGGTGACATATAGTGATGTAGAAGTCCAAGGTTCTTTCTCTGAAAGCATCTGGGAGGTTACGGTCGTGTGTATTGTACAGATGATTGTTCAGCTCGAAGCTAACACGGAGAACAGAATCGGCATTCTCGTCGTTTCTGACGCGGGTCTCGAATAGTGTTTGGCAGAAGTCTCTGCAAAGGTCAAGCGTTGGGTTGATTTGCGGTGCACGATCATCATTATGACTGTCGTACAATTCCTGGCACAATCGCCAGCACGATCTCCAGACGTCCTCCCGAGTATCCACAGTGCATCCATGACGTTCACGGTGTATGGAGCTTAGCGTTGCCAGTGTATTGCACAGAGCCCAGCATTCAGCCAGAGCTACTTGTAAAGCACGAATCTCTGATTCTTCATCAGACAATTGTACAACTTGTGAGTGGTGACTTTCGGGTTTCCCATTTGTATGTGGGCCAGCCTCTTCAGCATTCGCATTTCTTGAGGAAGCCAGTTCTCTATTGACCGAGGGCCTGGTGAATAATGGCTGTTCCTCGCAGTGATTTACGGCCATTTCTGATACTTTATGACTGGTGGAATGGACATATTTACTAATGTCGAGGAACTCCTGCCTTGTTTGTGCACGTGGGGTTGCTCGTTCAAACCAGTCTCTGGCTGGTTGAATCGATGTAGTAGTCAGCGGCGGTGGTGATGTCGGACCATATTGATTCTCCTGATGCCCGTCAGTACATCCATGTACAATGATCAGAGGATCAGTACCTTGGCCGACTGTTCAGGTCCAGTGCTCACGGAAGGAGGTGCCACCACGTTTGATGCTAAGGTTTCTGCTCCATCTGACTGTGAAGGGCTGCTAAAGTATTGCACGCCATTTACCTGTTATACCAACTATAGTTAACCGTGCAGTTCACACAGCAGATGAGGTGCATTGGATGGTGGTCACTCACAAACTCGCCGAACCCAGTAGGTGCATGTATCACAGACTTTGGAGGCTCGTCCTCATCCGACTTTGTTGGGTTGCTGCTGGAAAACGCATTCATTGGCTGTATCTTACCAACACATCTAAAGTCAATGTAAAATTCGGATTTATACTAATCACTCTTGCGTCGGAGAAACTTGCACATACTGTAAGTTCAGTTCTAGTGGTATTGGGTGTGTGCGACGACTGGGTTGTTGCTGTCGGAGGCACTGCTTTAGGTCGAGTGTCAGATATGTGAATATCATTGACGACCGACTTTTTAGTGTGGCTAGGTTGATTGGGTCTTGAAAGTGACTCTTCACTGTATTTTACCCCTTCGTCAGATGAGCTGCTTATACTTCCGTCGGGCCTGGAATGATTAACATAGATATTGGTTGGCAACGTGTTTTATAACTTACATCTTGAAGACTATTCGCGAAGCAAGATACGAGCAATGAATGTCCAATCCTCGTACAAGGGAGTCAGAATGATAATCATGTTGTGGCCTATGATGATTGATTTAGCAATCCGAGTTGAGGTCGACTCATGGCGCATAGGAGTCCAAGCTTAGTGGAGGCGGATGAAGGTGAATAGTAATTAGTTAGTATCCGTGCTGTCGGTTGGTTGACTAACGCCAGCGGGGTTGAGCTCATCCTAACTGAAGGGTGCTCTATAATACCTGATAGTACCGCGCTTCCTGTTCCTAGTGAGCTTAGCCTGTGATACGCTATGCATGAGGCTAGTTGGTAGGCCTATCATGTACGAGGTACAGGCTTTCCAGCCCCTTCATTGCTACAGTAAATTCGTATGTGGCACACACATATTGATTGCCCTGATCTTTTCAGATTATCACCCAAGACAAGCATGCAAAGGCAACGACATGTACGGTTCGAGTGCTTACTCCGCGTAGACCACTTTGTATTGGCCGGATAGATGGCATTCGAGGAATAATGAATTATCAATGATTAAATTTAGAAGTCCCTTGGTTTTGAACTGACAAACAAGAACACAAAACACAATCTTATTGAGAGCATACGAAGCATATCATCAACCAGTACTGGAAAATAGCCGCTGGAGTGTGATGATGAGCAACGAATCGTGACCTTTGACCAAGGCATTAGATAACAAACAGCCATTGGCCATAAGTACTAGTTGTAGGTGTAGTAAGTAGTACTATGGTGGGGTACCCCGGCTTATTATTGGTCCGTGTACAATGGATGTTATGGGGTCGTACTACTCGGCGCTTCCACACGCACTTACGATCTTAGCCTATTGTACTCCGTAGTATCTTGCATTTAGCCTACCATCATGTGAACAGAACAACAGACAGCTGCCCAATGGCGCGGTTTCCTGGTATTTGCACACTGTGCCCTGTGCCTTCACCAGCTCGCTTTTCGTTATGCGATTGGCAGGAGAAGTATCGGGACTGCAGTACTACTTACACTCGACAAATCAGAGACGGACAGTGAGCGAAGCACGGCGCAAAGAAGGCACACCTGTTTGATTAGGTTTGACTTAGACTATCACGCAGTAGCTATACGGCTCCACCTCTTATCTCTAAAGATCCCGCCGTGCGCACTTACATGGCTTATCAGCCCGGAGCACCTTATATATAAAGAGCTTTGGCCGGTAATTCACGCAGCGATTGATCCCATTCGTCCTCCCGCTAATCACGAGTATTTGCGGTCGATAGGCACTAGCAGTACTGTTTCAGATCAGGCCAGATGCCATTTTGAGATGAGCTTTACCTACAGCCCAGCCAGTGTAACCTGTCAGTGGTACTTGAACAATGTATATAATCACTAGGCTTAAAATATTGCCATACTGGCCCCCGCGGTTCATAGATATCGTTCGATTAAACCGTGAAGTCGATAATGAAAGTTTAGCTGCTCTTATATACATGATCGCTACTCCGTACTCGATCATATTTCACCCATGAGACCAAATTTGGCCCAAGCAGCCGAGCGCAGGGATATGTAGCTATCTTCACCCGCAGACACAGAAATAGCCATAAGTATGAGTGCAATCAGCGTGCTCAAAGACTTCGGTTAACATGTGTCACACCGTGATAGAGCTGGCAAGACGTTATATGACTCCAGATCAAACGCTGACCTCTTCATAAAGTCCAGGAAGAAACCAAGCAAAGCGTGAGGTGGCAAAAGAGAGAAGAAAGATGAAACATATAGACCGTCCATCCTCTAGCAATGCCATGCAAGCAAACAACCCATTCAGGCCAACGATCTCTGGCAGTGGATTCTGGTTCTGTACAAGGTCGTGAATGTATTGATTGCACCATATGAGGAAGCAACAGAGATATTCCTCCACTTATGGATGTGCGAGTAAAGCTCGTGTTCATATTTGGTTCTTCGCCCGGTCTCTTTCAGTAGGATTATACCTATTGAAAATATGAGCTCCCACGTGCATGTACTTCCAGCCAGGGGTTCACTTACCGTAGGAGTTTCTCTATCAAATCGACATGAGTCATAATCATTCTGCGGCAACAATACCGCTTGCATCCAAGCTGATCCATGGCGTCACTTTCAAGCTCCAGTTAGTTTGTCGCCGTAGTTAGAAATTCGACTACCAATACCTACCCATCGGGTATACCCTCATCAAGAAGTTGGAGATAACGCTCCCAGAGATCTCCGACAACCTGGAATTTACGTTGCATGAGATTCGAGAAGCGCAATAGGGTATCAAGTGCCACGTACCTTGCCGCAAGAAAAACAGCGGACGGGGATGATCATTTGGTCTGATTGTTTCTTCCGTAGAAAACGTTTCCTGTTGGTAAATTAAGTATAGAGGAGTCAGATTTATCAGAAAGCGTTTGGAATCTTGACAGCCGGAGAAAGGTAGGAATTGATGTTTCTGTCTTGGTCCCTTATTGCTGGTACTCGCCAAAGACAATGAGTGCAGTTTTTGTCTGCCATCAAATTGCCCGAGACGTGCTCCGATTGAACAAACACTAGACCGCAGCCCCACTTGTTGCTTTTCTAGAACCAAAAATACCGCATATATTACTGTTTCTTAGTGTTAAATTACCGCTATTCTACAAAGGGAATGACCGCACCTGACAGGATGATAAAAAAAAAAAAAGTAGACAACGGGACTGGAATTTTGTAGGCCAGGCCGTCATCAACACTATCGACCCTACTACAACAGTGTATGGACGATTAACATTGGAGCCTTGGAGTCTCTAAGCCTTTACCACAATTCATCAGATTTTTTATAGATTTCTGCCTTTTCCTCCATATCAATTTACCAATGCGCAATACTCAAGACCCAAAACGACCGTCAAAGAGATCCCGAGTTGGCGATGCGGCTTTAGGAAAGACAATGCAGATTGACGATACACGAGTCAAGCGACGTCGCACATCACAAAGCAAGAACGATATCAATAAGGCGCACACGCCAGCCACAAGCAACTCAAAGGAAAAGCATGGGGTCGAAGAGCAGTGTACATTAGCCCGCTCTGTGTCTACTGTACAGAAAAGCGAACCGCAATATGAAACTTGGTCGTCTACCAGCATGGTAGCTGGTCAGTACAGCAACCTAGATCCAATTTTTACGAGTGATGACGAGTAAGTTGAATGCCTACCATGCAACTGAAAAGTATTCTAAGCTCCTCTCCATGTTAGGTATCTCCTCCTTGGTCTCGAGACTGCAGTCCATGTCTATTCTCTTGCGACTTCGCGCCTTCTTCGAACACTTCCATCAACAGCTGGAGATAGCATAACTGGATATAAACTCTCTCCGGCAAACCCAAACTTCCTCTATGTGTTTACGTTGAGCGGTTCTGTGACCAAGTGGGAGTGGCTCTCTGGCGAACAATGCTCGTCTTGGGAAGTAGGTCACAAGACGATTTCTGTCGACGTGTGCCTTAGTGATTCTGGGAACGATCTATTGCTTTTCATTTTGGAACGCAAGGATGGAAAACGTGTGATCGCGCTCAATGCCTCCCCTAACGACGCCTCACAGTACATGATTATACTCGAAACACATGTTCAGATCACTAACCTCAAGGTTGCATGCCAAGGCCAATTTATTGTAGCATACAGCGACCGGCATGTGTTTTTCGGCTGGACAGGGCTTGTTCAGCCTTCCGATTCTGTTCGTTATATCTGGAAAGAGGTCAACTTGCCTGTCAGCGTCATGTGCATTGATGTTCGGCAATACACAGCGTCGAATCGCCCTGGAGCGCAGGGGTCAAAAGATCGGGATCATGCGGAAAAGGTCGATCTAGTCTTAGGTGAACGAAATGGTTCTATTCTCATATACTATGACATCCTGCGTTTTGTCAAGGATGAGGGAGGTCGTCAACATGAAAGAAACCTCACTCCTCGGCGCCTTCATTGGCATAGGAGTTCTGTGAACAGCGTGCGTTGGTCTAAGGATGGTAGGTCTCCCAACAAGAACATTAAGATAGAGACAATTTCACTGATGAACCTGTTCAACGAAAGGAAACTACATCATAACAGGTGGCCATGAATCGGTCATGGTGCTCTGGCAGCTGGACACCGGTAGAAAACAATTTTTGCCTCATCTTTCGTCTCCGATCGGCAACATAGTTATATCTACAAGCGGGAATCTATATGCCGTCAAATTAGCGGACAACTCGATTATTGTCCTGTCAGCGAGAGAATTACAACCTTTCTCTACCATAACAGGGTTGCAGCTGTGTCCCAAAACTGCAAAGGCTCATGGCAAGATTTCACCTGAAGACCAGCCCCTGTTCGAGTGTGTTCCTGCTGCAATGCATCCACAGAACCTCGATCACCTTATTATAGCTGTCCCCGCCTCCCGTCAGATGACTCAGGAAAGTCACCCCCTGGTCAATGCCTCCATGCTTCAAACCTACGATATCCGTACCAACAGCCATATTTCCCGTCAAGCTCTTGCACGCACCAACGCGACTACGTTGAAGATTGGCCCTGATGGCTCTCACATAGTTACTCCGGACGTTACCCACATCAGTGTTTCCAACGATGGTAAATGGATGGCCACCGTCGACAGTTGGAGCCCCTACATACGAGACATGCAAGCGCTGTATCATGGGGATTCAGGAAATAATCATCCTTCGGATGGCTTCCAGGAAACTTTCCTGAAGTTTTGGAGATGGAACAATACTTCCAACCTGTGGGAATTGGTTACCCGAATTGACGGACCCCATTTCTGTGACAAAGGTTCCGTGCGTGTTCTGGATGTTGCAGTACGGGCATACAGCGCGGAGTTTGCGACCATCGGTTCAGATGCAGTCTTGCGTTTTTGGTGCCCGAGTACTAGGCAGCGCAGTGGCTTAAAATCTGACAACCCAGAAGAGCCTATGGAAACCTGGAAATGTCGGAAAGCCGTTGATTTGAAAACTTACATCGATGTCGGCATGGCACACTCACTAGGTGCAGCTTCCATAGAATTTTCTCAGGATGGGTCTGTTCTTGCCGTCTGCCTGGGATCCAATGCATGCCTCAACTCCGGACTTGCTATATTAATTGATGCGCAAAATTGCAGCGTCCGTTACAGCAGAGTCGGTTTATATAAGGGCATGCCCTGCGCGGCTGCGTTTGTCGGGTGCAATCTTGTTATAGCATCCCAAGAGGCAGTCTCCGTATGGGATACAGTTGATGATATTGTCAGGGCAGTCAAATTGCCTGGGTCCGGAAGCGTTTCGTCCAAGCAGCCTCGTTTGCTGGCTGCAAGTTCTGAGACTAATACCTTCGCTGTGTCAGTACAGTGCCCACAGAATCATCAGCATTCAAAGAAGAGCCGTATGATCCGATCTTCTATACAGGTATACGATGTTCCCACATTAGCGTTGCTGTCGGAAACCACCCTTGGGCATCATCCAGTTGCCTTACTATCGGCTATGCACTCGAGCGATTATGTTGTTGTTGATGTTGCGGCCAACGTCCAGCGGATTGGCCGTCTCGATCAGAGCTTCCAGAGCAATGGTCATTCGCGTGACCTTGGTTCTCACCTTAACTCGGGACTTGGAAATCTTTTCGGCCAGCATGGTCGTGGGAAGTCTCAAGATCCACAGCACATTAGTACTGGCTCGGACAATCAAATTCAGCAGAAAGAACTGGCTAACGTCTTCGGTGATGCGCCGCCCTTCGTTATGCCCCCCGCCAACATGATCTTCCGCAATGTGGTAGATGCTCTTTCTAGTTAGTTTCAGTTAATCAGGAAATAAATCTTGAGACAGACTATGATTTTACATCGTTACGTTGCTCTACATATTCAAAACTGTAATTTCACGTCCTTGCTCAGCTCCTTAAGAGGAGTTATGATGGCATACTTCAGTATGTTGTTCGGTGCTTACTTTCACTTATGCTGGACAAACTTCGCTGGGGTTCTGCTGGGTCTTCGCAACAGTTCATTATCTCCCCCATCTCCCTCCGTTGCATTCTGTTCTATCGTTTGTATAGTTATTCTATATGTCGTGTCATATTTAATTTCATTTCCATTTCCAATCACATTTACATATATATAAGTATAGCGGGGGGAGGGTGTGAGGCGAATGGAATGAGATTATCAGAGTATCTCGGCAGCATGCGTTATCTTGAGATACCTAGAATTCTTACTAGTAGGGAGTAGGAGTAGCCCTGTACACCACTGGCACATATGCCCCAGTGCTTTGTATATGTAATCATAAACAAGATCATATCACATACCTAGATCAACTTCACGCTAATCTTCGAATCCTTCTTCGCAATTTGAAGATCCTAGTTCGTAACCACGTTAAAAAGAGCACCCATGTATTTTTAGGTTGTGATCTCCAGGTCTCTGGGCATGATTCTGACTGCGAAGTTGAAGGTTGCGGCTTGTCAGATACCTCCTTTTGTCCGTCCTCCAGATCTACGTCATCACCAGTGAACCTGGTCTGCAGATGCTGTTTCCCCCTTTGCTTTGTTTGCTTTTCCTCTGCCTTCATCTGTTGAGCCTCAAACCTCCATGTTTTAGCTGCCTCCTTCTCTTCGAAAGCCTGACGTGCTGCTTGTACCGTAGCCGCCCGAGCTATAGGGTCCATGCTCGTACGCGTCTTAGATCGGAAAACAAAATCCAAAGATGACCTAGATACCGGTGACGTTGTATCCAAGGTGCTTCCGTTGTCTCGTGAGTATCCGAAAGATGAACGGCCGGTTATATTCGTCTGAGAAACCCCAGGCGACCTCGTGGAAGAGCTATCATGAGTCTGTAGCGATAGTCGGGGTGTCTTGCTTAGATTGGTTGTGCCTGGCTTGAAGGACTCTAATCCTGACTGTGTCGGGGAATTGCTCCCCGCAAATGGATCCTTGGGAGAATCATCGCTCTCAAGTATGGATGCTTGGCACGATTGATTTAATGGTGGCGTATAAGCACGTGGAGCGAGACGCATGGGATGAACATATTGTGAGCCTGGTTTATTCATGGCCGAACTGCTGGCTGTGGACGCTTGGGACATTGCACTTGTAGATTGACGATAAAAAGCCGAGGGGCTTTTCCCCGAGGGAGGATGGCTAATTGTTTCAGTCCCAACTGCTGCCTTGTCGTATTTCGCATAAATGCCTAAGCCTTCCTGTTCGAATGATGACCGCGAAAGGTCGACTGTGGTCGGCGATGAGCCACCATATGATGCTTTCCTGAGTAAGGGCATTCGCGGCATTTTAATCCTCGCTGACTCGTACTTTCACAATGACAATGATGATAAAGCCAGCCTAAGCACCCAATGTAGTAGTTATGGATATATAATCGATACGAATCTTCCAGACGGCCCGTGAAGTAAACACAGTTAGGCGAGTTTGCTCGACAAGATCAAGAGAAACACCCTTCCCTTATGGTGAACTTGATCTTCCAGGTGCAATCAGTGGAGGCGTGCAACTCTCAGAATCGCTGAAATAGGAAGATCAGTGAGGCAGGACTTTATCTTCATTGCGATGCGACCCTATCCGATCCTGTAAACTGGACTGTTTTCAGGCTCACTGAACGAAAATAACTGCGGCCAAACGGACCGGTCGCTTGGCCCTAAAACGTGGAGCGAAGGATGCAACTGAAGTTCGTAGAAGTCGTCTTCGGAAGTGCCGTATGAGCCAGTCGCAAGTTAACTCACTGAGACAGCCGGTTGTCTCGATTTCCAAGCCACTAACAGAAGCGAAAAAGAGAAAAAGAGTTCAGTGGTTCCTTACGCAATGCATTGTCGGCTGAAATGTAACAAAAAAAACAGACACACCAAGACACTTGGTCGCAGAGAAAGGTAGTACGAAATAGAAAGATGGATAATCCTGATGACAGGGTGAAATGGCAGCGATGAAATACGGTAAGTACAATATGAAAGTCAACAACAGACACTCGAACCCTTCAAAACTCCAAGAGAGCGCGAGGGTAAGACGACACCAGTACGATAATAGATGAGCCGGCGAAGCAAGTCTTTAAGAGGCAAAGCAATGGTGATCGGTGTCGATATTAGGCATCTCCGTCGAAAAAGGCAAGGGAGTAAGAGGAGATAAAGGAACTGCAACAAGTACCCGGGGGTTGGAGGGGTTGTATGTTTGAAGTTGTAAGATGAAGAAAAGTAGGAGATATTGAGGGGAGAGGGAAGCGGGGAAAGAGAGAGAGAGAGAGAGAGAGAGAGAGAGAGAGAGAGAGAGAGAGAGAGAGAGAGATGGGCGAGGGAGGAGGAGGAAGAAGGAAGAGGCTAGGAGACGTGATGGTGGTAGTTCGCAGTAGTAGTGGTAGTAGTGAGGTAAATAGTGGAGGGAATTCTAAATCTGGGAAGGCGGCGGTGAAGTCGGCGCGACGCATGCGGATTGCGGAGGCGTTTCTACAACTCGACTAGCCGGCTCTTCCGAACGACGGGCTGACATTGAATTTTGCACGTCCTCGGATAATTAGCTGATCATGAGATGATCATAATAATTAAGTTAGCTAGGTTATTAGTGATGATAGTGATGAGATGAGCTCAGAGCAGTTAGGTAACTGTCTAGAAGGGAATACGATGTATAGAGATGAGAGTTAAACTAACTAGTAGTTAGTTACCTGATGATGTAGGTATACTATGTAGTGCTGATTACGTCTAGACCGACTCGTCAGGTTCCCGACCGGGGACAGACCAACGATCTACACTTGCACTTTCCCTTTCCTTCAGCATAGGGCTTCGAAGTACTAGTACTGTCTTGTACGCCTGGAGCCGAGACAGTATCTACTACTTGGTTGCACTAACCTGACACTCAAGGGAGAGATACATCCTATAAGTAACCTATGAACGGGTCGCGTTGCAACAATCGGATTTGTATCGCGCGTATTATACTCTGAGGAGGGGGCAACAATAAAGCAACGTGACAAGCGAGTACCTATACTGACCATCGCAAAGGTACAAAAGCAGGCTACATGGAGGACCGATATCCATATGAGTATATTTAGGCCAGAAAGCAACCGTCCCTCAATCCCTCTCTTTCTCTTTCGCACGCGCGCTCTCTCTTCTTAGCGAAGGTGGCAGAAGACAATAGACGATAGTACTGAGGCCAAGATGGGATGTTTATCTGTCCACTACCATGCTATATGCGTATCTATCTGAAACCAAGTAGATATTGGCTTATCAAGAGATTGACTTGGGTGCTTACCATTCCTTAACTTCACCTGGCGCCGGTGGCTCAACCCGCACAACTTTATCGCAGTTGAGCAAGCAAAGGGGGTCGTAAGCTAATTTGAGCTACGGGGCGTAGAACGCCTGCATTAGTACGAGTTTCATGTGTTATGGCGGAACATGGATGTATGGCTACTCACCCGGCGCATAGCATCCACTGTAGACTCCCCTAGTTCATGCTGCAGGTAATCCCGCTTGACGAGACCAACTCCGTGCTCGCCAGTAACTGTACCTTCTAGTTCAACAGCCCGCTTTACCATCCGATGAACCACAGCCTCGGCTGTTGCTTTCTCGTCTTTATTGAAGAGGATTATCGCTGCCGCGCGTTAGAGCTCATTCCAATTGGCATGGGGGTATTGAAAGGCAGGTATCCATACCATGAAAATTGCCATCTCCGACATGACCGCACATTCCCGCCAACAACCCACTTTCAGTCATGTCTTGTTTGGTGGCCTCGATGATTTCGGGTAATTTGCTTATAGGGACAGCTACATCAGTCGTCCAAACGTGGTCTTCAGGACCTCGCCTCATAGACATAACGCTCCAAAGTGCCTGTTTCCGGGCGCTCCAGAGTTCTTGCATTTCGCTCTCACCTCGGGCAAACTCGAAGGACCGACCCGCAGTAGAAGAAACAATATTCTGCACCATGTTTATTTGCTCCTTGACGCCAACAGGCGTACCCGCAAACTTGAAAAATATGGTAGGCGCTTCCTTCCAGTGTCGGCTGGTGGACTGACTTTCGTTGATGCACTTCATCTGCACGTCATCCAAGATCTCGACCCCAGCTACTGGGATGCCTTCTTCCACCACGCGAGTCACGCACTCTGCTGCATTCTGTATTGTCGAGAAACTCGCGACTGCGACATTTTGGCTCTTAGGTTTGACCGTCAGCTTCAACGTAGCCTCGGTCACCAGACCGAGGGTGCCTTCACTCCCAATAAAGAGTCTTGTAAGATCGTAACCAGCGCTCGACTTCCGTGGACGTTGCCTGGTTTTAATGATGGTCCCGTCGGCAAGCACTACCGTCAAAGAAAGCACCCAATCACGCATAGTGCCATACCTGTAGGCATTGGTTCCCGAACAGCCCGTGCCAATCATGCCACCGATCATAGCACCAGGGCCCGGATCCGGGGGAAAGAAAAGACCATCCTGAGCGATATGTTCATTCAGCTCCTCCCAGCCAACGGCAGGCTGGACCACGACGTCTAGATCCTGCTTATGGAGACCCAGAATACGATCCATACGACGGAAATCAATGCATACACCACCCCGCGTGGGCGCAAAATGGCCCTCCAAGCTGGTACCGCCTGAGTAGGGGGTTACTGGAATTAACCGTTGATGGCAAACCTTCATGATCCGAGATACCTCCTCCGTAGTAGACGGGTAGAGGATGAGGAACGGTCTTTCTCCCTCTTTCAGGGCGTAGGAAGACCAGTCGGAACCCGCATGCATATCCAATTCGGCGTTTTGTGTGGAAACATTGTCTTTCCCTAAAATCTCAACGAAGTCCGCCCAAGCAGCCTGTAAATTTGAGGGAGAAACGTTATGTCGCGGTGACTGTATATCATAAACGGGGCTTGTTGACGAAGTGGGAAGCTCAGCAGGTTTCAAAGAGCCCAGATAGTAAGCCCCAGTGCAGAAGAAGGCCAATGCTAGCACAATAACATCAGCAATCAAGGTCTGGAGAGCTCCAGAGATGTTTATGGAGCGGGCCTCGGGCATTAGACATACCGAACATCAACGCCGCGTTGCGACTGCCCTGGGATTGGGACTGGAACTGTGAATATCGTTCCTGTTCAGCACGCTCACGTTTGAGGCGTTGCTGTGTACTTTCGTATAATTGATGCTTGAAAGACTGAGGTTTCTCATCGGCGCGATGGGGAACGGACCATTGCAAGCCTCTCCTCTGAGATCCTAAGCGTAGCGGATGGCTGAAGTAGCACCCGGCCCTTGGGAGAAGAACGCGCATGGCGCCCCGCGAACGAAGGTAAGAATCGGCTCTAATCATGATGGGGGTAACTGGCGACAGACAGCATGGAAGAGGGACCCTTGTTAAGACAGTAATCTTCTAAGGTGAAACCATCGCGTGGTAGACAGATGGATCCGTGATCAAGCCAGGCGCAAACTATGAGAACTGAGGGAGAGGCTGGCCGACGGTACTGGGAGACGGAGGAACATGAGTATCCGGATTGATGGATGGATGGTAGAACAGATGGTGGATTGGAATGATTGCTAGCTAAGTTGGACTAAGCTTAATGCGGTAAGGCTGCGCTGCGGTAGCCCATCTACATAATGCTAAAAAAGTAGTTCCTAATCAGATAGTTTACCAGCCAAGGCACTCTCTACTACCCCGTATGCAAGGCATTCTTTTATTAAGCTACCCGAATAATGTATTGAGTTGCAATATAGTCGGAATAGGCCATACTCGCTTCATTACATACCAATAGGACTACCTACACGCAGTCCTTCATTTGAATGCCCGGTACTACTTCGTACTACTTGTAAGTCAATCTACTACACGTCAGCCAGCCCGTTAGATTGTGCCAACCATGATTATCGGAGTGTACTGAGTATGCGCATTTCCCTCAATCATTGGATGATTATGGACCGAGTAAACCAGTCCATTGACCAGCCCGTGGTAGAAATTAGTTTGCTAATTATCCTACACCCGAGCATTGAAGAGAATATTTGGCTAGGTTAACTAACTACTTTTTAGTATTAACTATACCACCTGAAATACTTACTAATCAATATAGCCGGTCAGCTGCCTTCTCCGGGTAAATTTAGCGCTGCGCCGGTTAATTCTGGACCAATGAAGGGCTTTCCACCCCGCCCTCTCTACCCCATACCTTAGTACTTACGTCGATACCTCCTACCAAGCTACCCAAGATGGATCCAGAAGCAACAAAATCCCTAGGGCGACATATCCGCAAACTAAGAAAAGACCGAGGGAAAAAGGATAAATAAGGAAAGAAAGCGTAAATTTCGAAAGCTGAAAGTTCAGTGACGATATTCGTTTTTCGAGCCATGCTCCAGCTCAAGAGCCTTACCTCCTACAACATCTCGAGTCAGCTGGCTTTCTCCCGTGTGCCTCTTTCTTTTCGCCCATCATGAGTACCCAGAATACCAGCGCTCAGGTAAGTGCATTAAACAGTCATTATATAGGGTCAATGGTGGCTCATCACACCCACCATGAACTCAAAGTGGCACAATTTGAATGATCGCTAATGACCTCAATCACTACCAGAATCTTTCCTTCGTTCTTGAGGGAATACACCGCGTCAAGTTCGAAGACCGGCCAATCCCAGAGATAAAAGATCCTCACGACGTACTGGTGAACGTCAGGTTCACTGGTATATGTGGTAGTGATGTGCGTATCACCAAAAGAATTGAAGGCCTGCCTAGCTGACATGTCGGATATTTTCATCCTCAAGGTTCATTATTGGGAACATGGCTCCATTGGCCAATTTGTTGTCAAGGATCCTATGGTCCTGGGACACGAATCTTCCGGTGTTGTCAGCAAGGTTGGCTCTGCCGTTACCAGTCTAAAGGTAGGAGACTGCGTTGCGATCGAGCCAGGAATCCCATGTCGCCGCTGCGAACCATGCAAGGCGGGAAAATATAATCTCTGTGTGAAAATGGCTTTCGCAGCGACACCTCCATACGACGGTACCCTGGCCAAGTATTACGTCCTGCCCGAGGACTTTTGCTTTAAGCTTCCTGAAAGCATCACCCTACAGGAGGGTACACTTATGGAGCCCCTTAGTGTTGCCGTCCATATCGTCAAACAGGCTGAGATAAACCCGGGTCAATCAGTGGTAGTCTTCGGTGCTGGCCCGGTTGGACTTCTCTGCTGTGCTGTGGCGAAGGCTTACGGTGCGTCCAAGGTTATCGCGGTTGATATTCAGAAGGGTAGGCTAGAGTTTGCCAAGAAGTACGCAGCAACGGCCACGTTTGAGCCAGCTAAAGCCGCGGCGTTGGAGAACGCTCAACGGTTAATAGCCGAAAATGATCTAGGCTCGGGTGCGGATGTTGCCATTGACGCTTCAGGAGCGGAGCCCTCGGTTCATACAGGCATTCACGTTCTGCGTGCTGGGGGAACATATGTCCAGGGCGGTATGGGCAGAAGCGAAATTACCTTCCCAATAATGGCGGCTTGCACCAAAGAACTGAACGTCAAGGGCAGCTTCCGTTATGGGAGTGGTGACTACAAGCTTGCAGTCTCCTTAGTAGGTAGTGGAAAGGTGAACGTGAAGGAACTGATCACGGGTGTTGTCAAGTTCGAGGATGCCGAGCGAGCATTGGAAGAGGTTAAAGCTGGAAAGGGCATCAAAACGCTTATTGGTGGTGTCGATTCATAAAATTCGTCAGACATTAGCAACATAGCAGACTGCAACCAGTTGCTTTGGACGTCAGTTATTCCTCACGCTTTCTACTTCCCTATCAGATGGCTTCCAGGTTTGAGGTCTTTTGGATCACAGGATGTCAACTGCGAGGCATCTTTAGGCAATTGGTTCGGTCCAGAAAATATGATCATTTAACATATCTCTCGTGATCTTGAGAAACTATATCCCCGCTTCAGTTTGTGCTGGATATGACTTGGCCATCACAAGCCTGTGCGTCCGAAGTAGTCGTAACAAAGCTCTTGAGGATAGCTGGCTGGATAACACACCGCAATAACAGTTGATAACAATCAACTTCTGGAATGCATATTCAAACTCAAATAACTCGTTTATTGAACATGGTAGTCACAGTGCTTGACTATAGGGGGTATCATGCTGCACGAACCAAGCCTACTGGCCTTCAGTCACCTCACAAATGATGAGAGGTCAAAAAAGTAAGCTTTCGGCCGAAATGACGCAGTGCTCTTCCACGACATAATTTGGACAACCGACCAGCCGTTCTGTAAGCAAAGTCAAGATGCGGTGAGCTCAGTTTATCGTGGCAGGTTGAGACCAGTGTCGGGTGTAATCACCGGAAAACATATAAAAGGAAAACCGCGAATAACAAAGCTGTTGATTAGTGGTAACTCGGGCCAAAGAATACTAGCAGCAGCCGCGACCTCTCCTGTGGTGCGAATCGCTCAAGCGAAATACATCTTCCCATTCCCTCATGCCAGTCTTCCAATTGTTAGTAGTATTCTTTCTTGGATGTCTGTGATGTAATTGGACAGCACCGTCGTCGAGCGACATGCGACTTCGAATGCTGGAACCATCGCTCGTGCCATGGCCATAGAGAGCCCCGTCACCGTATTGAATCCCGCTTTGGGGGTCGTCCGGGTCAATCTCGCCCAACTCGATCTTTGTGAGAATTATCCGGGCCAGCCGGTTGAAGAGCTCTTCTACGCCCTCACCCGTGAGAGCTGAGATCTCGACTGCAACAGGAATGTTGGACTTAGCCGCCCAGTGCGAAGTCTCTTCGGTACTGACCTCACGACCGTGAGGTGCATGCGTGGCCGTCATTCTCGTTGTGGTATCATAGTTTGAGCGAACGGAGCCGCCGCTTGATCCAAATGGAAAAGACACCTTGCTGGATGTACTAGACGGTGTGGGAGGTGGGCGTGCATTGTCATCAAGGGAATCGCAAGGTGGTACGGAGTCGGAGGCAAGGTCTGACTTATTACCGGCTAGTAGGACGCTCAGATTGGGGGAAGCAAGTGCACGTGCATCCATGAGGAACGTGGGAAGAGAGACAAATGACGCGTGAGATGTTATATCATAGATGAGAATGGCCCCTGCAGCTCCTCGGTAATACGACCTGGAGACAGATCGAAACCTCTCCGTTCCAGCGGTATCCCACAGCTGCAATTTGATCCGTGTTCGTCGCGGCCCGGCGCCTAATTTGACGATCTTCGAGGAGAATTCAACCCCAATCGTTTGAGATGACAGCACTCGCCCTAAGGTAGAAAGGCATATTAGCGAACGCGTCCAACTCCGGGATGAGCGTGGGAAACCGGGAGGATTGGCATAGGTTTGTAGATGGGGGTGATGGAGTTCCAATCAGAGATAGGGTACCGTACATTCGCTCTTCACAAATCGGTGTAACACGCAAGACCTGCAATAGCGAAGATATTAGTGACCGACGAAGCCTGAGGAGGTGTAACGGATCATTATCTTCAGTATCAGGACTTACTTTCCGGCCCCGCTCGGCCCTAGAAGAATGACCTTGGCCAGATAGTCATACATGCTCTCGAGCTCCTACATGGTATTAGATGCCGCTAATTGAAAGGGGCCTTATGATGGAAGCGGGCGCACTGATGGCGGAGAAAGATCAACACGCTGGGATAGCGCCGCCATACATACCTGATTACTTTCGGGGAGAGAAGCAGTCGACGAAGCATTTGAGAGGTTCCTTTGACGCACCATGGCGCCAGAAACAAGCCATCTAATGGCCCGCTGGATGGTAAAGGGGTAAAAGAAGGAGGGCGGCGAAGAGTCTAGGTACTACGGCGGGTGGTACCTTGGTAGAAAGGACTTGCCCACGATTCGCCGTTCATGCGGGCTCGGGGTAAAAAGTACTAGTAGTAGTGGTAGAACTACTATCGGCATTCCGGCACCTGCCACGCCCCTGGCTTATCCACTAATCCACTTATCAAGCTGCTCTATCTTTATCTATGCAACCATTGACTACAAATTATACTAGTTATGGATGTCGATATCTCCGAGGTCCTCAGCGGCGAGTTTTGTCCTTTTCATTCTTCATTTTCAGTCTTTTGTTTACAAATGTGGTTCACCATTTCCTCGTCCGGAATCCAAGAATATATCCCCCAGCAAAGCTGAAGTGCGTTCTAATAAGCCAACCATAACTGCAATGCATGTTTCCACCCCAATGGCCACTTCCACAGTAGAATTCACAATCAATTCCCGGTCACCATACAGACGACAATTTCTCTGGCACACTGCTAGTGATGCCTTTCACACATGCGAATTATGGTTGTCCATCCTTGGCAACATGACCTATCCATGCGATGATTACACCAGCAGCACTGCACCGTAGTCGGAGATTGAGACCTTGCGGCAGAGGCAGGAGACTTGGTACTTGATGAATCGGCACACTGTCCTGAAAAACTATTTTTGCGTATTTTTGAATCGATACATTCTTGGCCAGCACGTGGTTCACCCTTGTCAGTGGAGAGCTTATGCTCTTTGGCGACTGAAGATGTGCTCGGCGAAGTGAGTTTCGCATGCATTTTCGATGGCAGATCGTGCCAATGGCCGCAGTGACAGCAGATGACAAAGAGCATTTTAAACGGGCCGACTGTCTGTACATTCCTCAATTGCTCAATGCGTCCGTTCATTAGCCCTTCCGGCGTGTTGCATAAATCGGAGGTTGAAGCTCCCACACTGAGCGACACATCGTTGTCATTATTGTCCAATGTACTTGGTACAGTGTCATCAGTGTGAGGAAAGCTGGCTGGGGCAATGCCATCCTGTCGAGGAAGCGAAATAGATGAGCAGGCTTCGTCTGCAGTGTTGTAATCTTCTGATCGTGGCTCTTCAGAAGATGCGGATTTTGACGAAATTGAACCTCTCCGTTGTGTAAGCTTGCTCTCATAAGGCATATGACAGGCTTCAGGTCTCTGCATCCTAGGAGCACCCTGAAAGCTCTGGGCTAGGTTTTGACAAGCTTGAGTTCTATAACGCGGTGGAGTACCTTGAGATTCTAGGTGTCCGTCCCGACCTGCATGCTTCGCCTGGTAGACGTCTAAATCAGTTAGACTGCCATTTGTGTTGTGAGTCCGAGGATCCGACTTCTCGACTCCAGGCTCTCGGCATGTCACTGCATGGGCTTCATCTTGGTTTGTAAGAATGCGCTTGCTCAAAGGTGTTTGGATATGGTGACTAGCCCACGTGTAGCCAACAACAGAGCGCTCCTGCGGGTTCCCAACGATACTGTGAGGCTGTGCAAGGTCTCCTTCGCCTTTATCCTCGTATCTCCCGGATAGACGCCTTGTAACATGTGGATGTGTCCGCTTATACTTGGGATCTATAGCCTTGATAGAATCCATGGGGTTTGATTTATCTTCGATAGGAGCTTGCAAAGTTGTTGTGTCTGAAGTCTCCTCAGCATTTGAAGACAGATTGGATCTGCTGTCCACAGTTGAGGTCACTGTAAGGGGTGATGAAACGTAGCTCTTATACTGTCTCTGAAGATAACGGTCCGTGGAAGTTCTGTTCGGTGCAGCCCTCAACGAATTGGCTTGTAAGTTAGTCGATGACAGTCCTAGTGAACTTCTTGAAGTCTTTCCACCATCAGCTGCCACCCGAGCTATCCGAGTACTTTTGTAGCTACCGCGAGTATGCTTTTCCCGTTTATTCAGCAGTTCCGGGGAAGACACCGTCAATGACCGACGATGTCCAGATAACCTCACGTTGCCAGACTCCCTACTTTTAAGGTTGAGGGTTGCTGCGAAGGACAAGCGGTCCAGGTCTGTAGGGACAGGAAGACTAGGGGCTTTTGATGCTACCCTATGCGCGTTACTGTCGATGGTAACGAGGTGGTCTTGTACAGGGCTTTGTTCGTGCGACAAATTGTTTTCGATACTGCGAGGATCAGGCCTGGTAGAATCATTTGCCTTGGATTCTGTACTGGTAGGATTCGCCGGCATTAGCTCCCGCATGGGCGCAGGCTCAGGTTGGTATGGGGCCAGCGCGTTGTTGATGGAGAGCTCTTTGGATATCACGGCGCCGAAGCGATTAGGCATCTTCACAGCAATGTGAGATCGAGCTGCGTGCGGTCCCGAGTGCAGTCCAGATTGTGATTTTTCGGCGTCAGCTGGTAGTTGAGTTGGATAATCTCCGTCACTTCTGCTTAGGGAATTTGAACGTGACCGGGAACCTCGCCTCGAACTTGAGAAGAGAGAAGAGAATCGGCGTGATGGGCGAGACTCATCTTCACTCACACTCGATGCCCTACTTGAGCTTCTTATAGGTTGTTTTTTGGTAAGGCGCCGGGACTCTTTCTGCTGTTGGCTTATCCCATGGCGTTGCTCGCTCTTTTCGAGGTTAAGAAACCTCTTCTCAAGCTCCAATCTTTCTGCTTCTAGGCGCCTTGTAGCCCTTCTTTCATTCCTGTCCGTCGCCTTGTTGATCGAAGTAGCGGGGCTGAATGACCCGTGCTTGCCAGAAGACATATCCATGAGGGAGGATGAGTCGGACAGTTGCAATGTTCCCTGGCTGATAGTGTGTGCTGATGACTTCACGAGCTCATTGTCAACCAAACCCGGAAAGGTTGGACCTTGGGCTATACGTGGACCGACATCTTCATTTGTTCTTATGAATGATGCGGATCGACTTGTACTGCCGCCTAGGCCAACCTCGTCTGTCTGCTGTGTGCCCTCTCGCTCTTGCCCAGGGGTCCTTATGGTTCGAGCCTCTATCGCATCCGACGATCGCCTGCGACTTTCCTTCTTTGAGGTATTAACATGAGGCACATCTTGTCCCAACAAGGCAGAGGGTTAAGATAGGTAGGAGGAAACTGGTGTATTGGC
The DNA here is from genome assembly GCF_003184625.1 of Aspergillus neoniger CBS 115656. Taxonomy (NCBI): domain Eukaryota; kingdom Fungi; phylum Ascomycota; class Eurotiomycetes; order Eurotiales; family Aspergillaceae; genus Aspergillus; species Aspergillus neoniger. The sequence goes on along the minus strand of NW_020291162.1, from coordinate 322,514 downwards.
AACTCGCTAGGACGATGACCAAAGAAAGAAAGAAAGAAAGAGAGAGAAAAAAGAAAAACCCTTACATTCACATGTTTATCCAAATGGAAGACCCGTTGTAGCTGCTGTGAGAGAGAAGACCTGCGCTGTCTTTTAGTATGTCCTTTTTCACTGCTGTCCATCTCGACCGCCATATGATGTCTCTCGCGGGGAGATTCATGCCAATGCTCATTGCCCGTGAAGATTTATCATCACCAGTGGCCGACTGTGACTCGAGAAATAGTTGATGGGAGACTAGGATTGTCCTCGATTGAAAAAGGATGACTGCAGCTTCGAGCGCATGTATATAGTGAGTGTATGTGTTGTGTAACAACAGTGACTAATTGGTAGCCAGCAATATGGTCGGATGAGATTCAGGACCGCTCGAGCACTCTAGAGCACATCTTTATGCATCTGAGCAGCTCTACCAGGTACTAAGTCAAGAATCAAAGAGATGAGCATGTGCATGAACTTGAAAGAAGATCATTGCGCAGGCCAAGCAAACAGGTAAGTCGGCAAGGGGCCATCGATCAAGCAGTCATAACCCAAACCAAGTGAAGGGTCACGGTCGCACATTCAACTGGACACTGGGCGGGCAGTAAGCAAGAGCACTTAGGCGCAAGGCAAACAGGAATTAAACGAGCTTACTACTGGGTCTACTGAAACCTCAGCTGGTTGCTGTAGTCAGGCACGGTGGGGGGTAGGGCAGGCATTGTCGAGCCTATGCCTCTTCTGGACTATACATAAAAGGTTGCATCTGAAACAACAATCCCTTAATTAGTTATCAATCATAAAAATCCAAGACCGATTTCCTCCTCACTTTGCCTACTCATACCGCTTTTTCTTTCATATCGATCCCAACATAGTGTGCGTCTGTCTCCCTTCATCCACAACAAATCCCTCCCCGCAGTCCCAATGTGGCTGGCTCCACGGGGTTATTTAGATTTAGTAACGGGAAGGGTCCAACAACCACCTAAGCAGAAATGTTTGCATGTCCAACTATATATACTTGCAGTAATTATATATATAAACATATGTTAGAAAGGACAGTGTAACTGTGTTCCATGCTTAAGCGAAAAGATATCAATGCTTATCTACTCTTTGTGAGCACTACGGTGCATCCATTCTACTCCTTTGGCTTAATCTTGCTTTCTGACCAGAAATCAGCAAAGTGTGAGCTCATGGTTCAGCATAGCCACCCGCGCGACACCCGCCCCAATAGAGCATCCCTACATTAGCCTGCTATCCTATATCAACAGCTGTCACTCCAACATACGATATAGATTCAACAGGATCAATATATATGAGTCTCAAACGCGATCGTTAAGGGCACTTCTTCCTGTCTATATTGGTCTAATTGTTTTTTTACGCTGCAAATGGCGGACCACTCTAAAGCCACGTCTCAAAAAGCACAATCTGAGTATACGATGCCTATTGCCTCACCCCCGCCATATTCTGCTTCTGCAACTACTGGAACCGGAAGTCAAGGGCCCCTCCTTCATCACAACTGGCAGGGGACTGTGCCCGATACAGCAACGCTTCCACCGCCACCGATCGCTGGGTTTTTCTCCTCAAGTACAGGAAATGCCTCCTGCGACGATGCAGAGCGTGCCCACGCCTTTTGTGATAAGCTTCCCCTGAATACTCCCCTCAAGCCATCTGATGCTCTGTACAGATCTGCTCGGGAATACGATCTGAACCCTGCAGAGTCACCAAGGTTTGGTGGGAAGCTATCCGTTGTCAACAAGGGGCACTGGAAAGGGTCCACAAGAGATGGGAATGTCGACTGTCTTCTAACTACAGATTTGCCCCTCTACTTCTCCCTCAAGGATTCTCCATTGCTTACCAAAACAAGTAAAACCATTTACTTTGAAGTAAGACTGCTTGGCCTCCGCGTAGGTCCGCAAGGGCAGTCTGCCGAGGCCAGCGGGTTCTCTATTGGGTTTGTGGCACAACCATATCCCAACTGGAGATGTCCAGGATGGGAAAGGGGTAGCCTCGGCGTCTTCTCTGATGATGGTTGTCGCTTTGTGAATGACTCGTGGGGTGGGAAGGGGTTCACGAGCAAGTTCAATATAGGAGAAACAGTTGGTTTGGGGATGACATTTCACTTCCCCACCATGGCCACCTCGGTTTCGGTGGGTGCAGACGCGGAGGTTGATGTCGATATCTTTTTTACCCGTGACGGTCAGAAAGACGGGGGCTGGAACCTTTACGAGGAGTTGGATGAGGATTCTGGAGGGGTAGAGGGCCTAGGAGGAGATTTCGATCTGTATGGCGCCCTCGGACTATTCGGAGGTGTGGATTTCGAGGTTTTATTCAATCCTGCAGATTGGTCATGGGCTCCTGGAGAGGACACCTAATTGTCGCCATTCTGTGCCTTACATTGCCCCGGTAAACGCAAGCCAATGCATGTAACTCTGTCTTAGTGAACGTTCAAGGAATGTTCGCAATTTACACCCTGGAAGAGTAAGCAAGGAATTGTTTCCTTCAAGGCCGTTTGACACAGTAAAAAAACGCGTAATACGGCAATGTGTTTCGATCATTCTAATTTGCCTGGTCACCTTAGCTAGCAGTCTATCAGAGTCACAGACAGGAAACTAATAGCTGTGACATAGTTAGGCATAGAAGACGAATGATGATATAGAAGCGCATAACCCAGACAAAGGCGTTTTATGAATTAAAAAGGATCGCCATATACATCCTTGCCGGTTGTAATACAAGCTACTAGACTACACGCATGACAGAACACCGTTGGTGCCGTGGAGATGTTCTAGAAAGACACATGCAGAAATGGCTTGGGGAAGAGAGGGTGTACCCTGTTGATACGCACACATTAGTGTATCGGGGGGAAGCATGGTCTGCATCCCCGTCATTGCCTGGGGATGCTTATGTTACCAATAGGCCTGGTCCAGAACAAGGGAGCCTCAAAGTCATCCGATTGATCGCTGAGGGGGCTTGCCTTGCTTGAGCTGGAGGGACGGAGGGGAGGGAAGTTGACATCATAAATTTGAAAATCAGTGCCACTATATGCAAGTAACTAGCGGGTACTGGATTTCCGAACTACCTAGGATAGAGCAGGGGTGAAGATGTTTGTTCGGAACCTTGACTGCATTAGAGAATGATGTGCAAGGCATTGTAACTCCCTGACCTCATGATGCATATGCTAGTCCCTTAAGTGCCATAGGAAAAGACCGCCCGTTTCGGAGGTCGATGAGTGTTTTGTTATCATATGTTGTCGGGGAGGGAGAGAGCGAGGGAGGGAGGGAGGGAGGGAGAGAAGTGTGTGTTGGAGAAACGGTCAGTCTGTGTCATTAGACAAAGTCACGTAGCACAGGAAGCTGATAATTATTCGCGTAGCACAGTCCCCATCCAGTGGACTGACCAACCCCATCCAGAACACTTTTATAATTCTATGGGTAGTATAGAGGCATTGCTGCAGCTCATGGCGTTTCTAAAGATCGCACAAATGTTGTAGGCGATTTCTGCATAGGGGTGCTTGCATGTCATTGAGATCAGAACCTGGCTTGCTGCACAGAGCCAGCCACAGACTCAGTCCAAGGATAGTTCAATTGTTGATATTGCTGCGCCGAATTGGCCCCAACGGCTGTGCAGGAGAAGCATCGGCGGGTCGTGATACTCAACCTAGTGGCAGTAACCATAGGCAAAATAATAATCATTATAATAAAGACTGCAATGATAATAATAATGATGATGATAATAATAATAATAATAATAATAATAATAATAATAATAATAATAACAACAACAACAATACTCGCTTCTTACCTTCATGAGTTTCGGACTCCTTCCGGAAACTCCGTTCTGCACCCCGTGAAAGCCACGCAGAGCATTTGCTTTTGATTCTCCTGGAGGCTTGATCAAGCCAAACAAGCCCGAGTGACTATTCGGGTAGTAGTATTCGCACAACCGGCATAGAAGTCACTTAAACGAGGCTAGTCCAGTGGAAATCTAGCTCATGCCTAGTTTTAGCTGCTGGATTGACTCGATTAGCTGCAGAAGTGGTGCAGTAGTCAACGTTGCTAACGCCTTTTCCGTGGGTAAGCAGGATGGCCTGGCCGAGCTTCAGGCCCGCAGCCGAACCTCACACGGGCCACCAAGAGCGAGGTCGTCGACTCCCGCGTTCAGCCTATGATAGCACGGCAGCGTTCCACAAATATCCGCCACTCCTACCTACCTAGGCAGTCCGTCCTGCCGTAAGATGCGACTAAACTAGAGGAGCTTGGAGTACTCCGTACTAGCATGAGTAGTCTACCAGACAATAATAATATCACCCGAGTAGGTTTGTGGAAGAGGGGGCGAACTGAGGGTTCTGCCGTGATGTCCGGGGAGGGCACGGGCGGGAAAAATGATAACAATGATAATAGTTATCTACACATTACAATAGACGGAATCCGCACTTTTCCTAATCCCCTTGCTACTTCAACTACTACGACTTGTCACTACCTCTCTCCTTAATAGCTTGCTATCTTTAGATAGCCGGAGTCTCCTGCGTCGTCTGATCCCTTAGGACGGAAATCAATTCATCCTGACTGGGAGTGGTGGGGGTGCGCGCAGTGTTTACAAATGGTGAAAAGCGCGGGCGGGCTGTGTCTTGGGAAGCACAGGACAGTCTCAGCCCAGTGTGTCGCCCGTCGCCGCCAAACACGTAGACTACGAGTAGTAGACTAACTAGCGGGAGCGGCACAGCTCCTTAGCAAGGTAAGTAAGTTGCCTGCTGTCCGGGTAAGCGAACCACAACGCTGTAGCGGAGATTTGCCCCCCATGCCGAGGCGCCCCAGTCTACGGACGGTATGGAACAGTTCCCACCAGTACAAGAGGAAACAGCCCGCGCTAACTTGTGCACAGTCCGCTACCTCCTGCGACTAATTCTCTGGGAGAGTCAGCCTAAGGAGCTCGGAGTGGAGACTCTGCCTCCTCGGTCTTCATGCCAACTTGCGCCGTATTAAGTAGTAATAATTACTACTACAAGTCCATACATAGTAGGTAGGTAGTATTGATGACTATTAGACTAACTAGACCCAGCCCGAACCACCCCCCTCCCTTGATTTCCCTGCTGCCTTTGTATTCAAACTTGTGCAGAAAGTACGGTAATGCTCGCTTAGTGCTTGGGTTATTCTCGTCACATTACATTGTCAGATTACAAAAAGAGAGCAAGCCCTTTGGAGGTTTTGACCATTATATTGGCTTAAGAGTAGCATGGTACTAAGTATATGATTGAGTTACACACACGGCTGACATTCCGATTGACGGCATGAGCTGCATGACATTTCCGCATCTCTTATGGAAACGGGATTATGCCCTACTAGTCTTACGGTAAGAGGTAGTAAGTTTACTTACTAGGTTGATATCAATGGATAATCTTGCCGTCGACGGTTCCAGACTTTGATATGGAGCGTCGGCTGAACAGTGCGTCGAAATCGTGGAGCACCTAGCTCCTCGCTGTACACGGGAAGAATTACAGGTATTCGCTATTATTGTTGCTCACCCACCCTCCCCCCCCCCCTATCCTGTTCAAGGGTGATCGGTAATATCTTCTTTTGAAGCTACGCATGAAGTCGTAGAATTCAGCCCGGAGATTATGGGAACGGCTAATACGCGCACTTTACTATGCAGTGGCACCTAGTACTAACTCGTTTAGATTGTGGGGTTTTACTGGTAGGTCAAAGTAATGGTGTGATATTCTTCCGGGCTATCCTGTGGCTTTCTGTTGACACTTGCAAACTTTCCTCCTTCCCTCAATTAGTGGGAGACCGCAGGGGATATTTGGCCGACCGGCGGAATAAGTATACGCCTCCTCTCTCATGAAACCGCCAACAAATTACACAAAGACATAAGTTACTATAGATTTACTCCTTTCAGGTCAGTATTATCTTGGTATGGGGCACGCAAAACAAGGGAAAAAAAAAGGGATAGAAAATCCTATAAAGACAGACAAGACAGCCTGCGCTAAAATCCCGGACTACCTTAGCACTCAAATACACAGTAGCAGTTCTGCTCCGAACGCGTTTGAATGGATCCTCGGTCATTCCCGGGTGAGGGTGGGGAGCTCGGCGGAGGCAAGTAATGTCCGTGCAGCCGAGATAGGTACGCGTCTGTTTCAGTTACCTAGAAGATTGTTATGCATGTATGTGGCTGCTTTTTCGAGGAGCTAAATCATATCCTGACAGCAGTAACCACGCGAATGTACACATTGGAGAACGCCCTCCATACTCTGCAGAGAGGCCTAGAAATATACTATACGAACTTGGTACTAGGGCCGCGGAGGAAGACGGAATACAATTAGGAAATTGTCAAAGCAATGCAACGTCGCCTTGTTTATAGTCTAGTCTACTAGCTTATGGTGAACGGATCGAGACGGAGCAGTTCCATATGAAGCATGGGGACCGATAGTGCTTAATATGAACCCTTGTAAAGATACCACATGTAAATTGCGCATCAATCTATGTCAGTATATTGGAACAATAGAACCTCACCTTCCCAAACTAGTAAGGGGAAAACTCCCCATCTGAACCCCTTAGGCAATTGCATCAATATTCTCCTTGTCCTTAGGTCAATATGAGTCTCTTCACGGAGAATAGAACTAACAATCTGTGAGATTTTTACTATGGTATTGTATGCACGTTGACATACTACATCATGTAGAGTGTGTTCACCATCTTCCTGCTAGCTGCTTATTGCTAGTTAGGTGATCATTTAGCTTAGAATCCCGAACCTCGTTCTAGTCCGGACGGTAGGGTGTAGCACTGCTTGAGTGGAGGAGCCCCGGCCTAGCCTTGGGGCACATAGCCGTTTAAGGTGACTTGCAGGAGGGTTGATTATCATCTGCAGCCACTAAGGCTGGTGGGTTATCTGTACCAATAACTGCGAAGGAGCAGCCCGTATGATGGCTGGCCGTGGTTCCATCAGCACGCGTCCTCGATGCCAAGATAACATTGACATATTACCATGCGAGTCAAGTCTTTATTGGGGAATAGAGCTCGGGCCGCACGTTCATTGTTACTAGCGATGCTAATCGTGTGTATGTGGAGTTATTGTCTCTATCCATGCTCTCGAAGAGATTACAGCGGTCCCATAGATGATTGGTTGAGAAGCCCGAGAGTCAACTTACTACTACTAAGTAAGTACTTAGTACCAAGTACTACTACTACACGGTTTGGTTCTCTATGCCCTGAATCCGTCCATGGCACTACTGCTGAAGTAGTAATTGTTGGTTACGCCTAAGCTATCTGAGTAGGGTACTCTTGTGTCAGTGTACGTAAGTGAAGAGCTACTGGCAGGATTCACATAATAAATGTCCAAATCATAGTCCCACGACGGCTGCTAAGACCAGTCGAACACAAATCATGGCTATTAATCCAAATTTGGTTGATGGCGAGATAGTAGTCGATCGTTAGCAAGCGAGACGCATAACCTCCATAGATATCTGAGATCTACTAAGCAAGCCACAAGCTGCATACGGAACTCCGTGTCTACCGGGTGGGGAGGGACGGTTGGCCGAAGAGCCCATAAAAATGCCGCTTTGGTCATATGCGGCCCCAGTAACTTCGCGAGTTAAAATTGTGAGGCAACACCAGCATTCTTGTACAAGAGCACATGTGCAGGAGCTGTGCTCCGGAAAAGTGAATAGCTATGTTATTGTGATCTTCCGAAGCACATGACTGCTCGGGACTGTGACTCAAGGGAATCTATTTTATGATATACCTTACAGCGTACAGATAAATTCCAGCTACTCAAAAATAATATCATGGCTCAGAGTTGATAGCCATATTCTGATTTGGTAGGCCAGAGACCTCTGTCTCGGATGAACTTTCAGCTGATAAATGCATGTTCTCGGAGCCGACCATGCTATGGGTCATGACATTACTAGCTGAGAGACAGTGGTGTGTCACTGTCTGGGGAATGGTCTCGACTTCGTATTACTTCCAGCCTATGGCAGCATTTGTTAATGTTAAACCCCACCCAAGCTTCGTGATCCATTCTTATTTAGCGGGCGACTGGTTGTGGGAGGCAACGAGTGCAGGTAGTGGGCTTTAATGAGACGGGGTTGGGAGATCGCCGCTAGGATCACCGTTAACCTGAACGTTTTTGGTTTGAGGCCAATGAGGCCATAGCTACCACCGATTCTGTATTGTGCGTAAAGTTCCCCAGCACACTGTCAGTGGTGTTTAGGGGGGCCCGTTCTTCGCTTTTCGCCCTTTCCAAGTATCACTTATTCCATGTATACCAAAATGAATTCAATGTCAAGTAGAACTTCACCATGGATTAATATTTTCTAGGCAAATATCTGTTTTCTCCGCGATGGACAGCTGCCCTCGATATTGGAGGGGGCATGGGGGATGGTGTGCGTGTGTGACAACCTGTTGACAAAATTGTAGCCTAGTGCGCAGTATCTGGAATTGCTTAGCGAGGCACGCAGTCCCGTTCAGTGTATTTTGTTACATAGCTATTACCGTTTCTTCGCTTTGAGATAGTTCGCCTTTTGCAACAAGTGGGATTCCAAAATGCGAGATTCTGTGCTTGGCCTGTAATTTAATGGCTAAAAGCTACCACTACCATCTAGAGATGCTAAGTAAGTACGAGAAGATGAAGAGATTCACGTCTGGAATGTGGTGGGAAATGGTCATTCGGTCTTCGGGTCATTTTCTTTCCTAGGGACCTTTATCTCAAAATTCCCGAAGAACTTTGGATGGGTACTTATCTTTCTCCCTTTCCATTTCCATGGTCGCAGTATCATCGCCTAGTCTACCATAGTTAACATAACTTTGTCCGGCTGACCTTCAATATTATTATGGGCTTGGGAGGCTCAAAGAGCTGTGCTGATCGGTACGGGCTAAAAATAAATTAACAAAAAAAGAAAAAAACAAGATGCCATGTGCCATGAATAAAACAAATGCCTTTCTTTCCCCTTTAGTTGCGAGAACCACTATCTTGATGCCCTCAACATAATAAGAAAAGAATCCTGAGGGTGAGATGGGAATATGTAAACTAGTAACCTCAATTATTTCCACATAATTTCCGACCTCTGGAAAGGTTTGTTGTCCTCTCTGACAACTATTTCATTTATTTTCTTTTTCCCCATTCGTTTTCCTCCCGATCGGAGCTTCTTGTCTAGGCCGATGGTCTGCTATGTTGGCTATTTTAGTTCTCACAATGCCACTAGGTAGTATGCAGCAGCAATCTGCACCTGGATAGAATTAGAAATTGTATGTTGTTACAGGATCGGACTCCTCGAATGATGATTTGAAGAAATTACTATGTCGTCACTGTCATGTATGGAACAGCTCTGATTCAATTTCGGTAGCGGCCATTCTCTCCTTTGATTCTTTGAACATCCCGGGAAATCATGATGATAGCAAGCTTGACATGTTAATTCGGATTTAATGGTAATGCTTCAATAGGGGGAGCATGTTATCTCTCTTCACATAGACGTTAAATTACGCATGGAATTCGGAAACAAGTGAGATTTTTTTTCCCGTTTCCTCTTTCTTTTTTTTTTTTTTCTTTATCCTTGTTGGTTGATCATCCAGCCGACAAACGAACTCTGCCCCCCCCACCACCTCTTACCAAGTATTATCTAGGTGATTTTGCCTGTCGGCTCATCGGCGTCACTTGCCCATCGGGAATGATGAATGAGCCACCGATGATTTTATGTTAGGTTTATCCAATCTTTTTTTTTTTTCTTTTCCCTTTTCGTTTTTTGTTTTTCTCCGTCTGATTTTTACTATTTTCATTTTGATCATTTTTCTCAATATCCTATACTTAAATGATTATGAATTTTGTTTATTCCCATTTAGGGTTCTTTTTTGCGTATGACTCTGTATACTTTGCCCCTTTCCATCTATTCAGTCCACCTTGACCGGGGAAGGAAAGAGGCGGAAAAGAAAAGAAAAGAAAAGGAAACAAAACAGAATGATAGAATAAACCAAGATAAAAAAAAATGAAAAATAGAAACCAAGGAAGAAGTAAAGAGGGGAAGTAAGTCCAGAAAGCGAAGATGGAGAATGTATCATCCTATTGCAGGGGAGGAAAGTGTGTGTGTATGACCATGGACGGTGGAGGGGAAAGGAGGGAGGCATTTCTCTACTCAAGCTTCGCTCTGGTAAAAGTACCTTAGGGAGAGGTGGCTAGTACGAGGAGATACTGTGCCTACTCCATAATAATGACTCTCGTGTTTAGAAAGTCTACAGCGTCCCGGGCAGGATGCGCAGAACAGAGTGGACTAGATAGTGCTAAGGAGGTACTAGGACGGACCGGTTAGTACGAAATACTACACCCCTAAAGGCCCCAACACAGCTAAACCACTGCGAATTTCGGAGACGCCCACTAACGTGCCTTTAGCTCCTACTTTAGCCTTAGAAAACACACCCACACACCATCAGCAGTCTCCACCCTCTCTGGCCCATGTCACTGCAGTGGACTGCACAGTAGCTGCATGGACCGCCGCCAATCCTTTCTCCACCCGCATTATCCTCCATCAGTCCATCTAGATCCAGGGTCTCTGACGCACGAGGCAAAAATACACCTGCATGACACTCAAAATGACAAAGGAACTGGAGCCCACAAGTAACTTATTTATATTTCTCTCTAGGGATTGGCTCAATCCATTGTCTGGATGCTGGACTTGAACATGTGCCTTCCCTGCCATTCCGTGCCATCGACTCCATCTGCAACAAATAAGAATCCCCAATGTTGCATGTTCGCCCATAGACATTCTCATCTTCTGTGAAGCCAATTGACCTCAGAGCTGGTCTTTCAGTTTCTTAGAACTTCCTGACGAGGTCTTGGGCTATCTTTATACCCAGACATTCGTTCATCCTGTTCTATCTTTTTTTTTTTTTTTTTTTTTCTTTTTTTTTTTTTTTTTCTTCCTTTCTTTTCTCTTTCTCTGCCTCTACTTCCGTCCTCCTATTCTGTTCATCCTACTAGGAGACCATATACCCATATTCTCTCTATCTCTCCTCTCCTCAACTTGTCAATTATCAACAAAACTTTTATGCTGGCAGAGCGGTGCCCAGAATTTTCGTCATTTTCTCTATCCCCCGATAACGCGCCCCTGTGAGCACAGTGCGCAGTGCCAGTCCCGGTGTCTGTAGCTTGATCCAGCATTGGCGAGAGATCGGGGACGAAATTCGGAGTGAAGTCTATAGCGACCGAAGTAATCAATTGGCTTGAGGAGTGTAATCCTAGGCCTGATCATATTGCTTCAATCATGGAGTTTCCGTTCATGCGAGCATTTATTGCCCTCTTGTTAGTATTGACCTGAACTAGCCTGGAGCTTACTTTTGATGTATCACCAGTGATTGGACATCTGATTGTATCGAATCTCTCTAGCTGACTCTCCTGATATATAGTTTGTATCGCTACTTCCGTCTTGTTGTGAATCTCTTTTCTTTCTGGACGTTCAAACCAATTCCTCCGCCGGAGAATCCGAAGTTGACTGCCCAAGATGTAACGGTTATCTTACCAACGTTAGAGGGATGTGGTGATGAACTCGTGGAAACCATAAGAACGATTCTCGACACTCAGCCCTACGAACTCCTTTTGGTCACCATTGAAGCGAATCGACAAAAAGCTGAGAACATGCTGAGCTTGATGCCCGCTTCGAAGTCAAGAATCCGCTTGTTCACCGTTACTCACCCCAACAAGCGCCGACAAATGACTAGAGCGATCCCTGAAGTCAAGACTACTATCACGGTCTTCGCAGATGATGACGTGAGTTGGCCACGCACAGTCCTCCCTTGGATGCTAGCACCTTTCGAAAAGGATGAGCGATTCGGTGGTGTGGTAACTTGTCAACGTCTGAGACGGGCTGTTTCGCCATCATTCTCTCAACGCATATGGGGATTTCTGGGTGCACTTTACTTGGAACGAAGAAACTTCGATTGTGCGGCAACAACGCATATTGACGGTGGACTTCCCTGCATGTCAGGCCGGACAGTCGCATACAGAACAGATATCCTTCAGAATGAGGGATTCACGTATGGATTTACCAACGAAGAATGGTGGTTCGGAAAGTACCAATTGAACGCAGACGACGACAATTTCATTACCCGTTGGATGGTGTCGCATGGCTGGGAGACTTACATGCAATATCATCCTGAAGCGGAGGTCTTGACAACTCTGGAAGACAACCCCAAGTTTCTCAAGCAGTGCGCGCGCTGGTCCCGAAGCAACTGGAGGAGCAACCTTACAAGCATGTTCCACGAAAAACACATCTGGTAGTAAGTCTACCCTATCTGACTTGTCTGGTGAGCGTGCGTACAATGCACACTGGGATGAGTGTTTATCTCCTGTTATCGAATGGCCTTTCATTCACAAACCCTGCTTGCCTCCCACATCGTTGGTCAACGACGCCGTTGGATGGTATTTCCCTTCATTCCGATTGTCATTTCCCAGATCTTTCTTCAGGCATAAGGAACTGGCCGTCGGCCTTGGAAGGCTGGGTCGTTCCTAGTCTTGGTATCCGACTGTGGAAAATTTTTTTTTTCGTTAGGCCGCTTACTGTAAATGTCTGTCTGATCCGCACGCTAACGCTTGGTTTACTGTATTACTAGTCGCCAGCCTTGGAGCGCATACGCTGTTCACTTGACGACGCTTTCGCCGCCAGCTTTCCTCGGCGATTTATTGCTCCTTATACTATGTCACAAGGCTACGGTTTCTTGGGACAATGATACGCACGCGCTAGCTATGCAAGCTCTCGGACTGTGGATGTTTATTAGCAAGTTCATCAAACTTCTCGGACATTACATCCGTTACCCGGTTGATGTTATCCTTTTGCCGGTGTCCATCCTCTTCGGCTATTTCCACGGAGCTATTAAAATATACGCCGTGCTAACTCTGAATGTGGTAAGTTGCAGTACCCCAACACAACATGCGTTCTGTTCCGTTGTTTCGTTTCTACAGAGGGTGCATGCGCAAGTGCAGCCTAGTATCTTTGGGCGACGCTTGTAGCATGGAAGTGGGCTCTAGCCCTTGGCCTGCTTCCGTGCTCGACACCCAACCCCTCCCATAATGCAATTGCATTGGCCGTGGGCCTCACCTCATCCTCGCCCCCCTTGTATCCACCCACGGCCTTACCCATCTTGGTAACCCGATTTTGCCTTCTGCATCGCTTTGATTTCTACTTCCGATTTCTTTCTGCACTCCGGCCTTCCACTTTTTTCTTAGGTTGCCTGTCGCTTTTTCCGGGTTTCTTTCCTCATTATTGGTCTCATCCCTCTTATCATCTGTGCTTCGCTGTCCGCGTTTAGTGGTGGCTATTACTTGTTCCGTCTTATTTTTTGGCCTCTGATTCTTCCCTTTTCACGCAACATCTGGCCTTGTTGAACGATGACTACTCCTTGCTATCCGACTCAGATTTGCTAACTGAACTATTATTTTTTCAGACCACATGGGGTAGCAGAGACGGTGCCGATGATTATGACGCGGAGCGGATGAAGAAGCGAACGGACACGGACCGTATGAAACGGCCTTATTACCCGAGTTACATAACTCAATGAAGCCCACATGCGCGGTGTGTGGACATATGTCAAATTACTAAATGCCTTTGCTTTTACCTTGAGCCAACCTTCTTATCGTGTCCATGGTTCAGCGACTGCTCGCACCCCGGGCGTGCCTGTCCTGCTGGTTACTGAAGCTCGCCTTTGATATCCCAGCGACCTTCCAGCAATCGCTCTAGAATCTCGGTTGCACGATACACTATTACGACGAGATGCCTTGATGACGCTAAATTGGGAACAATGAGATCAGTGTTCCCATGGCCTTCAGTTGATGTATAATTTCTCTTTGCACAAATATTTTTATCTTTTCACTTGACCCTTTCCTCGAGATTTAATGGACCGATCCTGTTGCACGCACGGCCCCGTCCAAGAAAAAAATATCCCTCCTACGCTCGGATTGACTCCTCCATCCAAAGTTTGCCCTGTGTCTCTCCTTTTCTCGCCCCTTGATTGGTGGTTGTTGTTTGGGTCTGCAACACCAGTACCTGACACAACCTTTCCAATCCTGGACACTGGTTATTTCAAGCCTTCTGAGTTCTGTAAATTATAAAAGTGTGGGCGGATCTTTTCTTATCCAAATTGGCATGGTTACTTAATGTGCTGTTTCCCTCACTGCCGCCTGTATGTTCAGTTTTCCTTTTTCTCCATCCTTCTCTGCTTTCCTACCCCTAGACTCTACATGTGGGAAATTTTGCTGGAGTGTTCTCATCTTCATTACCGATTTGGGTTTAATCTCCTTCGTACACTTTATGCATAATATTTAATGCTCAATATGCAATCAAAATAATCGGTTTGAAACGTGCTGTGCTTATGAAATGGGTGCGATGCGATGTATGACCAGTCTAGGTGTCTCGTTTATGGATAGGCGTCGCCAGGCATCGTCGTAAATAATGCAACTGATGCACATACATATTATGTCTCTTTTCACTCGCTCCGTATCATGATTACCTTTTATTCGCTCTTGACGGTGTATTTTTTGATTGCTTGTCGCGAGGACGATCGGTATACAGCCCTCCAAAGAAGCGGGTGGACGGCAGAACCACCTCTATTCTGTTGTCTTCATCATCTATCATTGCTTCAATGCAGCGAACCAGCGAAGATGGTATGTGGCGGAGCTGTGGCGCATGTGGCGTTCCAATCGGAGACTAGTATTTCTCCGCAATACGGCTTACGAACAAGCTCAAACCTCCGGTTTACCAATCGGTCCGCTTCACAGGAGAAAAGACGCAGAAATTTGGTTGAAGGATCTTTAGAACTCCAGGAGGAGCCACGCCAAATATATCATATCATTGTTCGAACCAACTCCTTTGTATTCGCTCGATCATTTGACTGAGAGGCGATGCCCGCGTTTCATCGGGCCGTTACGGCTATTTCGCGGCAGGCGGTCTTCAGAGGTGCGCAACGTCAATATGTTGTTGCACGTTCTATCAGTGCCTCAGCATTGAAGTCCGCCATTGCTCATCCCATTACTACTCATGGCCCCCCACCTAAGGCCCCTTCACCTACATCTGCCAACCCAGAGCTACTACAGCAAGATGCGGCTTTGCACCAGAAACCCGAGAAAAGTCCGCTACCAGGAAAACCATCTGTGCTCAAGAAGCGATTCTGGAAGAATGTTGATGTCAAGCAGAAGCCAGGTACGCATTTCTTCTCCTGCGATCAGTCTATAGGGACACTTGCGTTGACATGTTTTGTTCTCAGATGGGGACTATCAGGTCCTGCTAGACACACGCCCTATTCGGACACCTTCCAAAGACGTTTTATCCATACCGTCAACGAAGCCATATCTTGCACATGCGATCGCGCTGGAGTGGGATGTCATGACCACTGCCCAGCAAGCGCTCAAGAACCACCTCATCCCTCTAACTTCTCTGACCGCCCGTGCAGCGGATATTGCCGCAGAAGATGCTCGAGGCGAAACTACCACGAGAGATCAAATATTGAAAACAGCGATGCGGTATTTGGAAACGGACACCCTGTTGTGTTGGGTGCCGGAGCAGAACGCTTACGCTGCTGATGAAGTGGATGCCGATGGGAAGAAACCGGAAAGCCTCCGAGAGGCCCAAATTCGGGTCGCTCAAGATACAATTGCCTTCTTGAGCACCAAAGTATGGCCCGGCGTGGACATCCAGCCTATCCTCGACACCGATAGCATATTACCAGCCTCTCAGCCTCAGGCTACAAAGGACATTATTCTGCAGTGGATTTCTGGTCTGCAGGCCTACGATTTGGCCGGACTGGAGAGAGGAATACTGGCCGCAAAGAGCTTGTTGATTGCAGTCCGTCTGGTCGCTGAATGGAGTGAGACGTTCCGAGAGGTGCAACGACCGGGCCGCGGGAGGTTCGGCATTGAGGAAGCAGCGGAGGCATCCAGCCTAGAAGTCAGGTGGCAGACCGATATGTGGGGAGAGGTTGAGGATACCCATGATGTCGACAAGGAAGATTTGAAGCGCCAGCTTGGCAGCGTCATTGTATTGGTTAGTGGAGAGACGAGGTGACTGTTCTAATGCATTTCATTGGAACCAAGCCATCGGGACCACACCTTCTGTACAATATATGTCAACAGAGATTTCTGTCTCTGTTTTATTAGAGAACAGTGTAACTATAGAGAGAGCCCCTTTTCACCTGCTGAGACCATCGCGCGTAGTTACTCCGGAGGTAGTGAAACCCATCCGTCTTGGCCCACGCGCGGGAAGAACATCGTCATCACCATCTCCGTCATTTCTTGCGACTAGTCACGAAAATTGTACGCCAACCAGTCCAGAAGCCTTCACTTACTTCTATTTTAGCTTGCCTGGTATCCTGCAGATAATCATCCGGTCTACCTCTGCTAGTTCCGGATTTAGATAAGTGTTGGAGGCCAGCAAGAGATGACGGAAAGGGGCGAAGGGTGAGTAAACTCTCTCTGCCGCTTCGGTTCCCCGGGACCTCGTGGTTGAATCACCGCAAGCCATACCCATCTTCCTTTCAGCTACCTCACTTGTGCGTGGGTCCTGGGATGAACCATAAGCAATCGCTAGGTTGTTCTTGAATTCAACCTCCGACCAGAACATAAGGAGCTCTCTTGCCCAACCTGAAACCTGGGGTTGCCCCGCGATTTGGGCGCTTCGCTCGCTAACATAACATACTGTTTCGCAGACACAAACGGTCTCGAAGTTCCCTGGCGCTGGCGCTTTTACACCGCGATAGGTCGAAGGATAACCGTGAAGAGCCGGTCGTTCGCGATAGTGGCTCCTCTGAATCCGCCACGTCTTCCCTTGCCAATAGTACTCCATCCATATCTGGAGTTCCAGCTACCCGAAGCTCCAGCCGCCGAAGTACACGCCCTCAAGAGCCAAACCTACGTCCCATGTCTGCTGAACCGTCACAAGAGCCCGCGGGCCCTCACAGAAGCGGGGATAACATTGAGAAGCTACCCTCCATATCACATGCCGAGACCGGTAGCATGTCTTTAGATCAGTCAGTCCGGACTTTTCGTCTGTTCGAGATCTTACGGAGCGGCGACACGAATGCGATTTCGAAAGCCATCAGAGAGACCAAGGAGCCGCAGGGAGCAAATGCCCTTTCTGGGACAACTATTCTCCACCTTGCGATTCAATGCGCTGAGCCGCAAGTTGTCGAATTCGTGCTGTCCTCCAGCCAGGACCTTGACATAAACGCGCGTGATCGGGAGGGCAATACACCTCTTCATTTGGCCGCTCAGCTTGGGCGAGGTCCAGTGATTCGCGAACTGCTCAACCAACCCTCTATTAACGATTCGATCATAAATTACAACGGCCAAACAGCTCTTGATATTGCGCGCACTCCAGAAATCTTCCATCAACTTCAGCTAGCTCGCTCACTGTTCATTGACGTCAAGACCCAAGAGATCCAAGCGCTCGTTTCTCAAGGAGAATACGAAAAACTGGAGAAGGCGCTCGAAGAGCCCCGTGTAGAGGGCAGCATCGATGTCAACAGTTTAGATATGGTAACGGATCCTGCCACTGCCCAGTCTGGGGGCACATTGTTGCATGAGGGTGCCAGGAAAAAGGACACACAACTGATTCAGATCCTATTGATGCATGGAGCGGATCCCTTCCGTCGTGACAAGAAAGGGAAATTGCCTCAGGATGTTACTAAAGATGACAAGACCCGCGCGATCGTCAAGAAATCTCCAGCAGCAGTCATCGCACAACGTGGCATACAGGAAAAAGCGATTCTCGGCACCAGCGCAGCTCAAGGTGTGCCTGGCCGCTCAGGCGGTAGCGAGGCGCCTTTTGCTGGCAAGGAAGCCCGTGAAATGAGGGGTTACCTAAAGAAATGGACTAATTATACAAGTGGCTATAAATTGCGATGGTTCGTTCTAGAAGATGGTGTGCTGAGCTATTATAAACACCAAGGTATGATGCTTGCCGGTCTGTATAGTTGTTTCATGGCCATAGCTGACTGGTTACTTCTTGCAGATGATGCGGGCTCCGCCTGCCGAGGAGCGATCAATATGAAAATTGCTAGGCTCAATATGGATGCGCAGGACAAGACCCGCTTCGAGATCCATGGAAAGTCATCCGTCAAATATCATCTCAAGGCGAATCACGTTGTCGAGGCAAAGCGTTGGTTCTGGACTCTAAACAATGCCATACAATGGGCCAAGGATGAGGCGAAGGAGGAAGAGAAGCGTCAATCGAAACATGCTGAAGTACTTCGCCAGGCCAAGATTGAGCAAGTGGAAGGCCGATTGTCCGAGACCATATCCGACTCTCCAAGTTCAGCTATTCCAAGATCCAACGTGAAGAGCCTTGCACCCCCTTCTATCAATATACCAAGTAGCAGTGGCACACGGCTCAGCACGTACGCGTCCCACACAACCGCAGGGAGCGCGCCCGAAGACGAAGAAAGCTCCTTGTACGGGTCAATGGAGCACGCCGCTGCACCAAATGAAGTCAATCGGGTGCTGAGCCATGTGACCTCGGCGCCAGATATTGACGGCGATGACGAAGAGGAAGGTGACTATGCGTCCAGTCATGATATGCAGCCCACGGACAAAGATGCTTTGAACATCACTGCCCAGTCAACGAAACTCCAGCTTGACATCCTTGCCAATGTCGCGTCTTCGCTGCAAGCGGAAAAGTCAAAGAATCCTGCCACATTACTCTCCGATCCAGCAGTTGATCAGGCTTTAGTTGCTTATGAAGCAGCTGTGAGTAGTTTACAAGGCTTAGTGCAGAGCCTTTTGAAGATATCCCGGGACCGTGATGCGTATTGGCAGTATCGCTTGAATAGGGAGGCATACTTGCGCAAGATGTGGGAGGAAAGCATGGCAAGGATCGCTCAGGAACATGAGGAGCTCCAGTCACGAATGGGCGAGTCCGAGGAGAAACGTAAGCGTACCAAGCGGGCGTTGAAGGAAGCGTTGGAGTCAACAGGCACGAGCCGTGCAGTCAGTAAAGCTCCGTCGCGCGCGCAGGTTGCCAGTGGAGAAGTTGTCGATGTCGAACACGAGACTCAAGAGCCGGTGCCAGCAGAAGTCTCGCCAGAATTCGAAGATCGAGAACTTAGAGGTACTCTTCGTCGTAGGAAGTCGGCTATGTCCAATATCAGCACTCTCTATGACTCGGAGTCTGAGGATGAAGACGAGTTCTTCGATGCCATTGATTCCGGAGAAATTGAGGTGGAGAAACTTGCTGGCTCGGAGGACGGCGAACAGAAGCCTCTGGAGGAGACCAATGAGCTCCGAACCGCGAAGAGATCTGAAATTGTGCCTTCATTCAAGGGATATGAAGAACCCATCCGGCAGAGACTGAAGATGGATTACGACAATAGACCGAAGATTTCGCTCTGGGTATGTTATCACCCCCCCTGGCCATTGAAATCGTATGTAGCTGCTGACATGTGTTCGCTTCTAGGGGATTTTGAAGTCAATGATTGGGAAGGATATGACGAAGATGACTCTCCCGGTATCCTTCAATGAGCCTACATCCCTGCTTCAACGCGTGGCCGAGGACTTGGAATACGCAGATCTACTTGATGTTGCAGCGGACCGACCCGATTCTATGGAGCGTCTGGTGTATGTCGCTGCATATGCTGCAAGTGAATATGCTTCTACGATTGGCCGTGTTGCTAAACCGTTCAATCCTCTTCTCGGGGAGACATTCGAATATGTCCGGCCGGACAAAGGGTATCGGTTCTTTGTCGAACAAGTCAGCCATCATCCCCCGATTGGTGCTGCTTGGGCCGAGTCGCCAAAGTGGGACTACTATGTAAGTTTTAGATGCGTGCGTCCCTCTGGACATATGAATGACGCTGACATCTTGTCTCATAGGGCGAGTCTGCTCTGAAGTCCAAGTTTTACGGAAAGTCGTTCGACATTAACCTTTTAGGGACATGGTTTTTAAAGCTACGGCCAGCATCTGGAGGAGAGGAGCTGTATACTTGGAAGAAGGTCACATCTTCCGTTATTGGCATCATCACCGGTAGCCCCACAGTGGACAACTATGGCCTGATGGAAATCAAGAATTGGACCACAGGCGAAATTTGCTATTTGGATTTCAAACCAAGGGGCTGGAAGGCTTCATCCGCATATCAGGTGACGGGCAAGGTCGTGGATCGGGATGGGTCGCCCAAGTGGAGTATCGGTGGCCGATGGAACGATAAGATCTACGCGCGCCATACCCCAGGGTTCGAGGCGACAGTTTCCGGCCAGGATCCTGAATCGGCCAAGACGTTCCTGGTCTGGCAAAGCCATGATCGGCCGAGCGGGATTCCATTCAACCTCACACCATTCGTCATCACTCTGAACGCTTTGCCCGAAGGGCTCAAGGAATGTCTCCCACCTACCGACACACGACTTCGACCCGATCAGCGTGCGATGGAGGAGGGTGAGTATGATTTAGCCGCCACGGAGAAACATCGAGTGGAGGAGAAGCAGCGCGCCAAGCGGAGAGAAAGAGAGACGAAAGGCGAGGAGTATAAGCCCAAATGGTTCAGTAGGGCCAAGTGCCCGGTCACTGGTGAAGAGTATTGGGCACACAACGGACAATACTGGACGAGTCGCGAGAGCGGCGACTGGAGCGCCTGCGAGGACATCTTCTAACTTGGTACTGTTTGACTTGGGGTTCGCAAGCGGACTGTCTCTACCTATGTAATTAGAACCCAGTGGATCCGTGCCTTTGCTATTATTCATCTTTTAGTTTTACTCCCTCGTAACTTAAGGTACTAATTCTGGGGACCGGCCGGGTGAAAATCACGTGCACGCGGGCGAAAAGGACCGCCGCCGCGTGGGAGAATCAAGCCACTTTTTACTGCAAGAGTCCTGTTCAAGCGTCGCGTTGCACCCACAATGACCGGCGAATATACTTGTGGGCGCTGTCTGCAGGTGCTCCGGCGAAGGGCTGTTGCCCAGAACTCTGTGGCTCGCTGGCATCAAGTCGCCAGTCCAAGGCGAGGGGGATACGGCTTTCCCGCTTCATGCGTGCGGAGCTTGAGCTCTCGGAGCAGTGCTTCCTTTAAGTCCAGGCCTATACAAGCCCCAGTCCGGCAGAATACTCTATCGTCCAATTTGTCGGCCTCCTCAATTGCATCGCAAAATGTCAAGTCGATTGTGCAGAAGGCCACATCTGCCACATCTGCCGCCTCGCCAGAGGCTCGGGCACTTCTGAAGCCGAACAACCTGTTTCACTCCTTCTCCCAGTCTCCAGCAGCTGCAATCCGACAGCGTGCGGCTTTTATCAAGCAGAACGCCTTCTGCCCCCATCCGAGCCATCAGCAGACTCGTTTGCCCCTGTCCCCCCACGATCCCGAATCGCGCAAGAGCCAGGTGACCTCGGAGAGTCTGCCTCCCGCGCACTCTCATTTCGAATGTCCCGACTGCGGTGTTCCGATTTACTGCTCCGAGGGCCATTGGATGGATGATTTCGAGGCCCATCTGGAGATTTGTGAGACAATTCGACAGATCAATGAAGACGATCATGATCTACACTCCGGACGGTTTTTCCCGGAGTTCTCGTACCCCGGACTGCAGGACGATAACTTCGTCATTAACATGACGAATTGGGACACTTTCCTGTACACACGAGAATTTGAGGCGATCAACGATGATCGGAGCATGCGACAAGTAACGAGAATGCTCACCTACCCTCTCACAATTGGAAGTGTTTTGCATGAGCTGAGCCCTTACAATGTCCGGAAAGATGGCAGGCTTACCGTGGAGGGTCTCAAGAGTGTCAGCGGTAAGTTACAGTCTCTCTCTCTCTCTCTCGTCTTGTAGGTTCGCCAGCTAACCTATTGGCTTTATTCAGCGCTCCGGTACACCCTTCACCCTCCCAAGACCGGCGAGGGCGTCGACATCCAAGGACTACGACTCAAGGCTCCTCCCGTGCGCATATTCATTTTGGGAGCTCGCGCCGAGTCCTCGTTGCCGCGCGAAGTTTGGCTTCAACTTAGCTACATTTTCCCGCGCTCCCTGATCCATTTGATCTTCATCGGACCGGAGAGTATGGCCAACCGGGATGATGAATTCCCACTACCCGAGCGCACCTCCGAGAATCCCTTCGGTGGTATTGTGGAGGACAGACTTGGAGGACAGTTCAAGATTACCACGTACGTTGACTACTTCCACACAATGTACAAAGCGCAGTACTTCCAGCCCTTCGATCCTTATCTGGACTGCTTCATGCTCTTCCACCCGGGTCTGGGACACCCGGCCAGCTCCCACGAATGGGAGGAAACGCTCCCGCAGCTCCTCGAGACCAAGGTCCCCATCATCAGCACGGGCTACACGCAGTGGGATATGGAACGTGACATCAACTGGGTCAACGAGAAGTGTGCCGGTGAATTCGACATTCTGCTCGAACCCGGTGAGAACGTTTTCCGCAGTTTGCGTTGGGATCTCAACGATCTGGATCCCCATGACGTGTCCTGCGGTAACTGGGGTCTTTGGGCTTTCAGAGGAAAGAGGTACGAGGCGACTTTCAAGGATCAATAGTGTTAAAGTCTGGAGAGTTTGCCTGTTCTTGATGTAACGCGATATTTATTACCGTCCCCTCTTTTCCTCTCTGTCTCTGTCCTCTACCCCGCATCTCCCATATTTTCTCACCTGTATATTATCCCAGCTGCATTTCGTGTCTTGTCTTCGTTCATATGAATCAGATATTGGTCGCAATGATGCGATTGTAACCTGTCAGCCTCACTTCCTCTTTATTCCGCTGTATACATTCCTAGCTATTATGTAAAGCATGCTGGCCTTGGTCGAGTCAAAGGAAGGGAGGTCTATGACAGTGCCCAGCAGTGTCTTTCTCTTCAATTTTATTCTTCACGTTTGCTATATGGGCGTTTCTGATCCTTCTTCAGACGTGTAACGGAGCAGCGAGGATAGTACCATAAAAGGTTTTACAGCCTAAGACAGAGCATAGACGAAGTGCAGGGTGGTGCAGTTTGGGAAGAGATCAGATAAACCCAGCCTCAAAGATGGATTAAGCAAACATCGCTGGACTGAGGCAAGACCCAACGTTGCCCACGGATTGTTGAGTTCCTACTTCGCTACGTCATTGCAGATTGAAGCCTCACAGAGAGCGGGAAGAAGCAACATTACCGGGATACTTATGTGCATTCCAGTAAAGGGAAGAAGGAAAAGATAAGAGAGGAGGAAAAAATAGTCAATTATAAGCATTTGCATGAACTTGGAAATAAAGAATGTGCAAGGTACCAATGTCACATATCAGACGGATGAGCAAATGCTGCCGACCCGTCGAATGGACATATGCAAGGCTTGATGGATCAAAAACACGATGAAAGAGAACACACGAGAGGGAACTACTGTCCGAAAGGAGAGCTCAAAATCATAGTTGTCGATAGTACATATATTGGATGCTTCTTCTCAGCGGGTTGTCGTTAAGAGTTCCTTTCTCATTGCCACATCACCCTCCGCTTCTCAAACTTCGTGCAGACAGCTATCCACGCCACTCTGGCATTACCCAGGAGGCATGACCATAAGATAGCAGTCCACTCAGAGTATCTTAGAGCATGATAAATCCTGCAGCAGCGAGGACCCCAGCAGCCATACCTCCAGAAAGCTGGACGACCGGAGCGGCGGCGCCCGAGTGAGTAGCAGATGCTGCAGCCGCAGTAGCGGATTCGGAGTCCGAACCAGAGTTTGACTTCGACTTTGAGTCCGCGTCGGTCGATGTTGTGGTAGTCGGGCGAGCTGTTGCCTTGGTGATGTATGACCTGGTGAAAGAAGCTGAGGAGCTGGCAATGGCGGAGCTAGAAATGGCGGAGCTAGAGACACGACGGCTAGAACTTGCCATATGGCTTGGCGAAGCGGAAGAGCTGGGATGGAATCTGGCGCTGCTACTGCTGCTGGCTGTATGAAGGGGGCTGGACGAGATGGAGGTCGGAGTTGGTGCCAGCGGCGTGGATGCGACATGCGTGCTTGAGACGGGCACAGGTGTTTCTGTAGGTACAGCCTGCACCGCAGCAGAGGCGAACGGGGCGAAGGCCGCACAGGTAACGAGAAGGACCTTGGAGAGATACATCTTATTGGCTGCGTATGTATGGGGTTTGCGAATTAGAACGCTGACTGGGATCGATATGCCACGCGGACGTGTAGTATGCACTTGGAAACCAGGCTGAAGTATTGATGTTGATGTTTATATAGCGTTGGAAAGCACTGGCGCTCTATGGAATCTTGGTAGAGACGACAAATAGTAATTGATGCTTTTGGAAAAGTCTAAAGAGCGAATGGAGCTGGAAAGAGTGGCAGCTCTGGTGATTTGCGTATGTATGAAGAAGGAGCGACAGCGCAGCTGGTGAACCCCAGTTAGAATTGCTCAAGAAGAAGGTGCGAAGAAGAAGAATAGGGGGGAAAGAGAAAGACAGACGGGTTGAATTGAGAGACAATGGAGCTGCCAAGGGGAAGAAAGGAGGAGTCAGATCTGACAGATGTCTGATGGGGCAGCCTGCCGTGCCCACTTTTGCTACGTAATTTGGAGGGAGGGTCATCGCCAGTGGATCCGGTCAGCAGGGAGACACGTCCAGACCATTGGGTGGCGGATGAAACCCGAATGAGGCGTGACAAGATTGCATATCTGTGCCTTAAAGACGAGCTTCTAGACCCTTGTTGCGGGAGGCCCTTGGAACGTGGCCAGCTCAATCAGAATGGCGATGTATATGCATGGCTGAGATGACGATCCCGGTGGGGAGGCTGCAACGGTTCTGCGTAATTAACCTTTAAACTCATCCCTTGACCCGTGGGAAAGGCAAGATCATCAGGTGCTTTCGTGGCAAAAGCTCGAGACTGACATGGATGAAGCTATGATTGGGGATGATGAGTGCAGGATCGAGGGTGGGGGTTCAAGGGACACACAATTTAATTAATCTGTTGCAAGTGGAGTCCGACCTGGGCTCTGCAAAGCCGAACACCAAGAAAATCAAAATGGAATGAGACAAAATGATATTAATAGCCGTTCTTCTAACTTCAACGCCAAGCACGTGGGTATCTTCTGCTGTCGGATCGTCTAAAACTATTATAGTGATGAATAGAGCGCAGTCCAATGAAGGAATAACATAATAAAAGTTAAAATGATGTGGTCGGTTGGGGGCACCTTACTCGTCTCTAGTAAGAGCAGGACCAACTACGTCCATACAATGCCCACCACCACGGCCACCATCATCCAATATCCAGATCCATGGACACCAAAGTGAGTTGCAGCCGAATCGGCGGCAGTCGTCCCGTTGGCCAGGGTGCCGTTGATATAGATTGATTCCGTGCCGTTCACATCAACCACCTTGGCGACGCTCGTACTTTTAGGTTGAGTTCCATTGAATAAGGACTCATAGTAAGTGCTGTTACTATTTTCATCGCATCCACATTCCAGGTACTGTTGGCAAATGCAGTTCACGGGTAATGACTCGTTTTTGTGCGAGGTATCGTTCATATAGTGGTAGTGATAGCTGTAAGGGTAGACGTATGCCCCATATAACCAAAGGCCCGGGAAGTAGAGAGGGACAATGGCCGCTGGCAAGAGAAAAGGCGTCACCCCCAAACGTGATCGTGCCCCTGCTGTATAAGGGGCAGTGGCACCACCAGCGTAGTAGTAGCCACCTCCATACGCCGGACGGGTTCCAGAACCACTGCGGGATGTGCCCCCGACATTGCTTGAAGAGCTGGCGGAGCTTGTTAGCCTCAATGTCTTCTCTTTCCAATCGACTGACGTTTACTCACCTGGTTCTTGCGCTACTTCCACTACTTCCGCTGTTCCCTGTGCGTCCACTGCTGCTGCTGCTGCTACTACTACTACTGCTGCTCCCTCCACTACCACTTCGACCACCACTGCCTCCTCCACTGCGCCCTCCCCCGCCACCGCCCCCACGCCGCTTAACTAGATCCAACAATGATGAAGAATCTGCGGAGAGAGTAGCATCTCGGGCTGCAGGCGGAATGCTGAGTGCGGTGACAAGGGTGATGAGAAAGAGGGCCAGCGCAGTGGCAACTGATATTATCTTCATAACAGATGAAATTGGATAGTGCGGGGGTAAGTGAAGTAAAAAGAATTTTTGTTGCGCACCAACACAACCATGCAAGGTGCTCGTCAAAGTAACACAAGCTGCAAGTCGGTGCACTGCAGAAGATCGATAACCGAGGTCCAGTGACTATCGCAACGTCTGTCTGCTTGGTGCTGCAGAAGGTGAATAAATAATCCAGGCGTCAGAGCAGGACAAAGAGGAAGAGAGAGTATTAATATATGATAAAGAGATTCTTTCTGAGTAAGAGTTTGAGAAGGATAAAGGCGCAGCAGCATTGAGACTGAGAGTTTTTGCTGATGAAAGGAGACTTGCCGAGCACCAACTCCCCACCACAGATTAAGCTTCCGCTATGCATGCAGCCCCGTTGGGTTGATCTCCACAGCACAAGGGTAAGAGTTCGGAATCCTGCTGTATTGAGAATAGAGGGATGGCATCAAATGGACCCTGCATATCTTCAGATGCATGGTAACATGTGGCTGAGTGGAAGGTAATACAAAAGTAAGATCCCTGGGTCCACTATCTTTGCGCCTCAGAGTGGCAATGCTAACCCAAACCCATTCAACAGTCCAATTCATGGACTAATTAGTTACTTGTCTCCTCGGATCCTACGATGGAAAACTAGTTACTTAATAGCCTTCCTTACTCAGCAGTTCTTGCATTTACTTTCCTATCATCTGCCTTCGTAGTACAGCCTTATTGAACACGAGCAGCTTAGTTTCTTGGCCTCGTCCTCGCTGAATTCATTCAATCATCATCTGGAATCTAAGAGGTCATCCTGTGATACTTATGTCTTCCAACAAGATTTGGTATGCATCCACTAATAAGTTATCTGATGACCTCTGACAGAGCCTCATCATCAACTCCGCCTGGTGCCGAACAACCGAGCCTGGCTCGGCTTGGAGTGCACAGCCCCCTTCTGGGAAATTACCTTTCCTCATTGTTGTTGTTGTTGTTGTTGTTGTGGCTTCACAAGGGGCCTGTACACGGGTTCCCACATCTGTGCCCGAATCCACTCTTCTAGTTCATCTTCATTCGCGGGAATTCCCTCCTCTTGAGCATGCCCTTCTTCGACCGCCGTCTTAATAATTGCTTTGGCGATGTCGACGCTAAGCTCGCGTACATCCTTGACGTCAGGTAGAAGTGGTCCGTCCGGATCCTGCAGTGCCGGCGACCGCGCTGCCAATGCCTTGACTGCACCCACAAGCATCTTGTTGGACAACGTTCGTGTTCGCGACAGAACTGCGCCCAATCCGATTCCGGGAAAGCATGTCGAGTTGTTACATTCCGCTGCAAGATCAAGGGAACCAGGCATCAGCTGGGATGATCCTATCTTCGCTACGTAGTGGGAAAAGCACATACCTATCTCATACTTTCCTCCGTTGCGATCGACGGGTGGGAAAGGACTGCCGGTGGCTATCAAAGCTCGGCCATCAGTCCAACGATTGATGTCCTCAGGCTGTGCCTCGTGCAACCGAGTCGGGTTACTGAGGGGGAATATAATTGGCTTTTCGACGTGCTTCGCCATCTCTCGAATCACGTCCTCGGTGAAAGAGTTTGGCTTAGTGGATGTACCAATCAAGGCATGCGGCTTCACCTTCTTCACTACCGAAAGCAGATCGCGCGAATCTGCATCAGGCCACTCTTTGTCGTCTCGCGCAAAGGGTACTTGGGCTGGCGTCAGCTGATCTCCAAGAGATTTGACCAGAAGGCCCGGTTTATCGAGACACCTAGGTTTAGATAATCAGTAAATGTAGGGTGGAAGGAACTCCACAAGCCGATGCATTTCCATACCATATCTGCTTTGAGGCTTCTTCTTTAGATTTGTGTGTTTCAGTCGCGATGGTATCGGCGAGCTGCTCCGCGATGCCAGTGCCCGCTGATCCAGATCCGAAGACGACTACACGAGCATCCTCTAACTTGATACCACCCACGTGGAATCCGGATAACAGGGCAGCCAAAGTGACACACCCAGTTCCCTGAATATCGTCATTGAAGCATGGAATACACGATTTGAATTTATCCAAGATCCTCTTGGCGTTATGAAGGCCAAAGTCCTCGCTAAATGACGTCAGTAAAGCTCAAGATGGATGGCTGCGGGAGTTCCTATGGAACGTTGACTACTCACAAGTGTATATATGCACGGGGGAACCTCTTTCGAGCCGTTTCCACAAACTTTTCCACGAACTGGTCATATTCCTCGCCTCTAACGCGCGACTGTCGCAGGCCCAGGTATAGCTCGTCCTTGAGAAGTGATTCATTCTGTATTCGATGATTAGCACCTGCCTGATTGATACTTGTTGCTGCCATACATCTGTACCACAGTCTAGGACCACCGGCAATTGCCGACTTGGATGTATCCCAGCACACAACGTGGTAAGGGCCAATTTGGCAACAGAGATCAAGATGGCGCCAACGCCTTGGTCACCAATTCCTAAGATCTGTGACTGGTTAGACATGTCGTACATGGAGTGCATGCTGATGTCCAACTTACCTCCTCGCCATCGCTGACGACTATATAGTCGACTTCCTCGCCGCGACTGAAGTTGGAAAGGCATTCGTCAATCCTGTCTTGGTCCCTGATGTTCAGGAAACAGCCCTCTGGCTTCCGGAACAGTCGAGAATAGTTCTGGATTGCATCGCCTTCAGTGGGAGTGTAAATTATGCTAAGCATCTCCTTGAGATGGGTATCAATTAACTTTAATATACGTTAGTTCGCTGGTCGTCTTCGAATTTTCTAAACACACGCGGGAGGTCAATATGTATGTTACCTTGTAATAGAGAACCTCATTCTGAGCCTTCATACTAGCCATGAACGTGTTCTTGGCCAGATCATTATCTCGACTGCTATATTGCTCGTACGCCCGCTGAACCTGCTCCTCGAGGGTCTGGATATTGGGGGGAAGCAGACCATGAAGCTTGAATGTTCTGCGCTCCTCCTCCGTGAACGCCGAGCCTTTATTGAACTGGCATGACTGCAGAGCATCTCTTCCCTACATCTGCGTCAACAATCAAATTACCCATAATTCTCTCAGGAGACCGTACCTCAAACGGGCACACCAAAGGTCCAGACGAGGCCCGAGGAAGATGACTGAACTTGGAAGATTTCGACGATGTAGACATTCTCGCAACCGACGTGAGAGATGTATGGCGCTGCAGCGAAAAAGTGGGAAATGGTGGGTTGGGTTTAAGTCTCAGGAGAAAACGAGCCATTGAATGAGAGAGGGGTCAAGACTAGCTGCGTTTGGCTGTTTCTTAAGGGGACGCCGGGTGATCCCTGGCAATAGAGCGGATTCTTATACCCTGAAAGTCTCCCCAATGTAAGCCTGTTTATCGGATAGCCGGAAAACCGGTAAGCCGAGTGAAGACGCAGCGTAGTCAGGGCCTGAGAGGAAACTCTGGTGGAGCAATTGGATTAAGATGACGCTGATACGGCTATGACGTAGCGGCGATTGCCGTGAGCTGGTGCTGGCAACGTCAAAGGACCCATCTGCCTTATACTCAGGGGCATTGATGCAATATGGGCTCCCAGTAGTTAACCCTCTATCTGTATGCTTACACTCACTCTTCTGAAGTGAAAAGCCAGTTCATTGTCGATGGAAACGAGCGCAATCGATTGTTCCACGGGCATCTCGGACGATGGCACCACCATCCTTGTTCACAAAGCCTTGTCGCATCCACGGTATAATGGTAACTTGCCTTTTCAATATCCAATCAGTGTCCATTTTGGGCAAGCCACATCAGGGGCCCAAGGACAAGCTAAGCCGAGAATTGATGCGAAAGGTGCATATGTTGCGATGCTGTCTGTTAATGGATGGGTTCCTTATCATGCTTATCGGTCATATCAAGTCACATGTCGATAAGAAAAGCAAAGCTACGATGACTCATCTCTAAGTAAGCGAGCCTACAAAAAGCAAGCACGTGCGCGCCGGCTTCTTCTGTTTTTCATCTGCTCAGCCGAATATCGATACACCCACCGTCAGAGCCACAACAACGGCAGCTTGCAGTGCCAAATACGCTGGACAGCAGTAATTGAGACTTATAATGTGCTAGGTCATCTTCTCTGCTTCATTTAATGAAGATCCATCGTGCTGCATGTACGGAATACCGCCAACACACATATCGAAAGAGAATTGGCACCCTATCGCAACTTTGCAATCCAGCTGTCCCAGGTTGTTAGCTCTGTTCACAGCCTTCGGGCTGGACAAACAGAGTGCTTGAGCTTCCGTCAAGGACTCTCCATTTCGGAGAACAGTCATCGCATGTCACGTCTTGTGACTGTGGCCGACTGGAGCTGGATTGTCGGGACCCTTCGGGGTTCCGGTTTTGATTTCTTTTTTCAGGTTGCTAGAGAAATTCCTTAGGGCCTTCATAGTTCATGTTGCTCGCGTTTAAACCTTGCTACGAGAGCATGACTCCTTGCGCACCTACATACTTAGCGTAATAGTATCTTCTGATTTAGATAGATTCGTTCCGCTTGCTATCCTCAATGCGAATTGATTACTGCTGGATGAGATGCACTTCCAATCCCTCATGTAATCCGTATTGCCTAGTGCCTAGTCCAGAGGCTTCAGTATCTACTCTATAGTTTACTCTTTCCAGCAATAGCATCATCGTCGATGATCTTCACCACCACCTTCCCCCATGTCTCCCGGCCACCTAGCGCCTGCAGCGCGCGAGGCACGCTCTCCAATCCTACAAAGCTCTCGTCCTTAAAGGCCGTACCCTTGAACTTGCCCTGCGCCACAAGATCGAAGATCCCCTTCCAAACCGTCTGTACCGTCTCCTTCTCAAACCGTGCATACTGGCCCCAATGCAATCCAACCAAACTGACATTTTTCAGAAGCACACGATTCAGCGCGACCTTCTCGATCTTTCCCGCTGCAAAGCCAATAACCAAAAGGCGTGCATTCCACGCCACACACTTCAGGCTCGCCTCGATCATCCCGACCGGATCATATACGATGTCCACCCCGGCTTTCCTATTCCCCGAGCGATGTTGCGCACACAACCGCTTCACCTCCTCCGGCCAGCTCTTCTCCCGATAATCAATGACATGATCCGCCCCGAATTGGCGCGCAATCTGTCGCTTCCGCTCCGTCCCGGCCGTTGCAATCACCGTCGCCCCCTTAGCTTTGGCAATCTGCACCGCGGCTAACCCGACGCCACCGGCCGCCGCATGCACGAGGACCCAGTCGCCCGGCTGGACGTTTGCGCGGTGCACAAGACCACCGTATGAGGTAGGAGCCGTGACAAAGAGGCCTGCTGCATCCTCGAAGCTCCAGCCTGCCGGCACAGGGAGGAGAGTGTGCTCTGGGGCAAGGATATGGGTAGCGTAGGCGCCTTGTGTGGCGCCAAAGACTCGGTCCCCGACTTTGAATCGCGGGGACTGCGCTTTGGTGGGCGCGGCTAGGATGGTACCTGCGAACTCTGCGCCCCCAATCCAGGGTAGTGGAGGCTGGTGTTGGTACTTGCCCTGGATTTGAAGCAGGTCGAAGAAATTTGTACCTGCGGAGTGGATCTCAATCAGGTACTCCGTTGCGGATGGGGAAGGCGTGGGAAGGGTTGCGACTTGGAGATCCTGAGGTCCCTATGTGTTGTGGGAGTCAGTCAATTTGTCCGTGGTAGAGCGGTGGCAAATCTAGTATAGGTCACTTCGTTGTTACCGACCTTGACATATTCTTTTACTTGAATGGCTCGCATGCTGACGACTGAATGGTGGCCGTGCTGTTTCCTTCGGTGAAGCTGGACAACTGCAATGTAGGAATAGTGCAAAGAAAGACGGTGAGTGAGTGGGTGGGTGAGAGTGGACTGTCTTGGAATGGAGCTATTGATTGTGTTGGAGTTGCGGTCTCGATTTGGGGTCAGGACACATCCATTTGGTCCGATGGGACCCAAAGGGGGGGGGGGGGGGGAAGCTTTCCCCACACCGGGGGTTGAGCCGAGGTCCGTCGTCGGATAACATAACTGACAGAAAAAACTCCCCCATTCGGTACCTAGGCAAGTTACTATTGCCTTCCTCTACAGCATGAGCCCAGAAATCGTCGGTTGATAGATAAATGGATTATATTGTTAAGTTGACTTTATATAACTAATGTGGGAGGCCGGTGTGTGCGCCCTTGTATAATAAAATATTTGGCATGTATGAGGGAACCAGTCCTTCATTGGCCGATCGTCCAGTCGATCTGGCCATCAATATATATGATATAGCCCGTACAAGCATCATAAACCCCATGCACACATAGACTGACAAAGGAAAATGATACAGAAAATTCCAAACTCCTTGATCCCAAACGTGGATATCATCAAAACCAGCACACCCCACTCCATGATTCGGCACAACCACTATACGCCAGGTATCCCATGATCCAAGTGCCGGTTCCCTTGGTGTACACAATGTAATGTTCAAATGTCCCCGCTCCTTTCCAGCGTCCAAGCAAAGAGAAGAGGGCTCAAGTGAACAGCAAAGACGAGAGGCAAAAAGTACAAGTGAGAAGAATAGATCAACCTCAAAAAATGTGTCAAGGTGACTAGACCAATGTAGGCAAACCAAGGGTCCAGTATGAGAAAATATTAGTTTCACACAAATAAAGCAACGTGCTCCTGGTAATGCTTAAAAATCGATGCTCTGAGGCCTGTGCACAAGTGGCTCAGGTCCAGGATACGGGTAGAGGGGCGCACACATAGCAGGATGTTGACCATGGGGATAGAAAGCGGACGGAGACACGATCCCCATGGCGGGTTGACCAGCCGACTTCGGTTGGATAGAAGCCTTCCGGTCAAGCGGCCGTGTTTGCGAGGCCTTCTGATCCAATCTCGGATGCCCGCCAGCGGTATCCTGAACATATGGAGCAGACATAGCACGCTTCCATGACTGAGGCCCCTCGTGTAGGTCAGCCATATGTTGCCGCCCGATACTAGAAGGCGGCGGTGTCTGGGCGTGTGGTGTCATCAGGTGCATGGCGGGATCGATAGGAGGGCTCAGTGGTGCCGCAGTGTAGAATGGACTGCCAGCCTCAAGAGGCATCGAGTACCACTGAGGAATTGACCACTGGATTGGTCCAGCTGTTGTCGCGGGTGTTTGCATGCAGTCCGTGGTGACAGCAAAGGAAGGATCATGGAAAGGCGACGCCATGCTTGATGTTTGGTTGGCCAACATGCTGTCCATCAATGGCGACGTGTGCGGTGAGTCATATGAGTTGGAGCTAGGAAGGACCATCACGGAAGAGGCGTGGGAAGGATCCCGCTGCTTCTGGGAAGGGCTCATCACGGGAGCCCACACATTGGAGATGTTTTGTCCATCAAGGCAAACTGTAGTAGGCAGGTCCTCATGGTGCGTGTATGCACTATTGGCCATGTACCATTCCGGTTCAGTGACAGAGATGTCTGATGCGACTGAGCGAAGAGGGGGGCGTGCTTTGGGGGAGACTGTGGAAGACTGGGCCTTTGGGGATGCATCTTCTTGACCACTGTCATCTCCGGTAGTCTCCTGTTGGCTGTCGTCGGATTTCTTGCGTGTCTGGCGAGAGGGCTTGGTGACCCTCCACTTCTTCAATCTACTCCGCAGCTGAGTCTCACTTGGAGGCAGAGTTAGCACACCGGTGGAAACCCATTTGAGATATTTCCGAGAACCTCTTCTCACCTTGGGTTGAAATCATCGGAACGAATTTGCTTGATGACCTGCTTCAAAGGCCATTCTTCATCCTTGTATAACTTGGCAATCAGAGCCTTCTTCCTCTCCCACACGTCAGATGGGATTGAGTTCTTCATATTCGGTTACTTCTTATTGAAGATGTAAGTTTTGGAGTTGGGAAGGAGAGAAGGGTATTGAAGTATGAAGATGAGAGAGAGAGGTAAGGCCTCGGGACTCTTAAGGTTCAATGACTGGTTGAACCGTGTAGAGAAAAAGAGAAAAGAGGGACGGAGAGAAAAGACACTTCAGAGGCCTTATGAGAAGAGAGAAGGTAGACGATATACACAGATGAGATAGGAAAGAGGAAGATCAGGGATGATATAGTAGGATGATCGGGGAGGATCTCAGGATATATGTACTCCGTAGTCGGGGGGGGTTGTGTTCCATGTAGGAAGAGGAAGAGGGTCCGGAGCAAAGTACCCAATAGAAAGAAAGGACCAGTGGGAAATCCCCCCAGGTACACACTAAGGTTGCTAGGAGGAGAGGAAGTACGGAGGGAATGAATGAAGTGGGTGTGGATAGGGACCCACGCTGGAGAAAGACGCCATCGCTCCGGCCTACGGGGCTTTAGACTCCATGGAGGTGAGAAATGAGAGTGGATGAGGGGACAATGAGGGAAGAGAGTGTGAGTGAGTGAGTGAGTGAATGCAGGAGGGAGGCAGAAGTGGAGCCCTGAAAAAGAGTGGATATGGGACACTGGATGGTGCAAGAAAGAATGGATGGGTCCAGGAAAAGGTACTCCATGAGCGATAGCGACGGACGCTCGTGCGCCTCCCCAGCAAAGAAAAAAGAAAAAATAGAAAAATAAAAAATCAGAGAAAGAAAAAGGAAAAAAGGAAAAAAAGCCCAGTCAGAGAGAACGAACGCATGGGAGATCGACGATGGCCAGGGAACGGCATCGGCCATGCGGCCCCATTGGGCAAGAACTGAGTGGAGTCCCCTTTCGGCCGGACTTTTTAGCTGCTTCTGCTGCTGGTGGTACGCCCATTGTCTCGGGTCCTGTCATTCAGGTTTAATCCAGGAGCGCTTTTTCCGTGGTCTTGGGTTGGAGCCCCGAAGTAAGCTTCTCCGTCGATCCCCGGGTCATGATTTGGAGAAGCAACCAAAGGCGAAAGTGCGCGTGCAATTTACGCCAGCCATTACCGTGGAGGACGACGATGGCAAATGAATGGAAGGGGGAAATACCCCGGAGGCGAGACAATTGGCTCTTCTTTGCGTCGAAAAGAGGAAGAAATGTAAGGATCACCTATCTCTGTAACCACCGGCACTGGCTATGGCATGCGCTGGCCTGGTTTGTACCATTCGATCTCCTATCTTCTATCTTCCTTTCCTCTTCTTTCTCTATCTCACTTATCCGATAACCCGTGGTAGGCAGTCATGGATCAGGTACCCAAAACCTTCGTTGGAGAGCGCCCCATCGCTGCCTTCTTCTTATCGATGTGGTCACAATATTACAGTATCAATACTTCTAAAATTTACACTGCGCAAGAATGAAATAAGAAATGAGATCATGATAATAATAATAATAATAATAATAAAATTATAATGGAACCTGATGGATCATCTTTCTCCAAGGTAGACTAAATCAGTACCTAGTAGTTAATCGCGGGATATCTT
This sequence comes from Aspergillus neoniger CBS 115656, assembly GCF_003184625.1. Lineage (NCBI taxonomy): Eukaryota > Fungi > Ascomycota > Eurotiomycetes > Eurotiales > Aspergillaceae > Aspergillus > Aspergillus neoniger. The sequence continues at coordinate 287,168 of NW_020291162.1, read as the reverse complement.
GTCAGTCAGTTCATGTCACCTGCTTACTTCCTTTTGCTCTCTTTCTCTTTATGTCTTCCTGCTGCAGTTGGGTCCTTTGGCCCCTCCTTTCTGCCCCGTCTTGCTCCGCAACGCATTGTTCTTATTGGGCTGCTTGGTTGTCATCCCGTCAATAGTGCCAGTTGACTTATACATCCTTCACTAAACTACTACTTACTACGACTCAGTTCTTCCGTTCTCCCTTGCTCCATGTCAAACTGACGGCTCCTTCAATCGCCTCTCCCTGGCACTTTGCTTTTTCCTTTTTCACACTTCGCTCTGCAATTTTTAAATTAATTTACTAGATTTATTACTTTTCTAATTTATTTTTATTTCTACTTCTAGCCTGTTGCGCGTATCTCTATTTGCCCCTCAACTCATTTAAAGTCAGATCGATCTAGTCTTAAAAATTGCACAATGGAGGTACTCCCAATTTGGCATTGATGGTCCGATCAAACAAACCCAATCTCCTGCTGGGATCAAGAAGAAAGGAGGGGGGAGGGGGGAAACCCGCTGAAGGAGGGAAATTAACGGATACTGAGATCATGGATGGGTGATGCCCACGTTCCCAAACACCCAACAAACACAAATCCAGACCGCGGGGACAGTAGGCACCTCGTTCGCCATCGCGGGCGATCTCTCTAGTAGTAGTTAGTTAGTCCTTTCGTCCTTAGTCACTCCTGGCCTTACCTACCTGTGTGCACCGTACTTTAGTGCGCGACTTAGTGGCCCTAAAGGAGGATCTCTCCTTCCGATCAGGAGTCTAAACTGGGTCGAGAACTTGGCGCATCTGTCGAACTGCCTGTTTCGGAAAGCAGGTGACTGTGAAGGAGGCAACGGATCAGAAGAGGAAAATCAAATTCACCCTGCCCACAAAACTAAATATACACTGGCCTGGATAACAGCCTAAGAGGTAGTAGTAGTATCTACGTATTACTACACTTTACCTACCGGAGAGGATGTTGCAGATAGAACTAAAGTAGTGCGGGCGGAATAGATGTAGATGAGATCCGGCACAGGCCAGGATCCTTAGTTGCTTACCTAGTACCTTGCTACAATCCCTACTACACCTGTAGGTGCAGGTGCATCGGGAATTGTCAAAAGAGCTACGAGGGGCGAGCTGCAATGCCATGCAATGCCATGCGCAGTGATGCGACATTTGGTACCTTGGTTCAGCACGAGCTGATTGGTATCTTCTCCGATCGCGCCGCTGATGAAACTTAGGGGATCCAGCTGATGCTAGTTACTACTTACTGTCAATGATCGGTCCTTTTGACTCATTGGATCGGAAATTCCCTCGATCAATTCGAACCACCCCAAGGATTGTTGTAGTCAGTGCAGTTAGTGGTGGTGGTTTATGCCTCAAGAGACTATCAAGTCATCCCACATGAGGTACATCATTTTGTATCTTGTATTTTAGATGTAAATACAACCCCCTCAGAGAGGGTTTCCGGGGGAGTTGATTGGTAAATACCAACTGATTCTTGTAACTCATTACAATACTCGTCAAATTGGGGTACCCGCCAGCTAGGTCTACTATCGATTATTTCTCTCTCTTGAAGTCAGTATTTCTTTTTTCCCTTTCTCTTCAACCTTTTGTTATCATCAATCATTTCGCTGGTACGTTATCTTTCGTCTACTTACGTTCTGCAGCAAATGCCATCTTCCGGACGTTACCGAGGGTGTTGTATCTCCGTGGGATGCCGCGGGCATGTTGGCCGAATCCAATTTTGACAGGCTCCCTTTAAGTTCTGGGTCGGTTCAAGTCGTTGACTGGCTGGAACCCGACAAAGCAGGATGAGGTGCTGTCTGTAGCCACTCGTCTCGTTTCCCCCTCACCCGTTCTTTGTCAAATTATGGTCCATCGCCGCAGATGGGGCGAGTCTGGTCACGGGAAGTAAATCGGCAGCAGAATGTTTCTCCTCAGCCGCAGAGCAAGCCAGCACGCAGAAAAAGTACGCCCAACAGGAGGCAACATCGGCAGAAACTCTCAGTAAGATCATGCTTTTCCTGCATCTTCCATTCGATGCGACAATTCTCTGCTGGGTTACGTGCTAGTATCTTTCTTCTTTCTTCTTTCTCCTTCCGAGCTGTTTGGGAGGAGCTGAAGATCCAGAAGCAATTATCTGCGTGCATACATGGCCGCATCGATCTCGGCAGTCACAATGCATAGTCGAGATTTTCTGCAGCTGAAAGATACTAAGTATGAACCTACACACGGACCAAAGTACATACCCAAGGGGCGATGATAATCTTACAGCTGGGTCGAGCCCTCGCCCACTGCTGCAGCAAAAAGGAATTGTACATGCGTCTCTTCCGACACGAGCTGTGACTAAGTCAGTCATTGAAGATGATAACTACTATGTAATAACTTTGCATTTCGGTAAATATGCCGCTTTCTTCCTAGTATCATCCATCAGACCCTGTGTGTAGATCAAAATCATTTGACGGCGCTTAAACCGGAAAATCAAAACCTGACCAGGTAAGAGCAGGTGAAAGTCTCAAACAGACTCTAGCCGTTAGAAACTCTCTTTCTTCTTAATATTATTTCAAAAATGTCATTCATAGCTTCGAGATTCGGCTCACGTTTCCAGACCGAAAACAAGGAGGTAGTAAAGGGCCTCGGATAAAAGGCCGATTTCCAGCGAAATTCCACTAACATTGGAAGGGAAATCGCGCCTAGGCAGCACTGGCCAGTGCAAATTTTCCCCCGTTCACGCGCTATCGACGATTGTGCTGAACTGCGGCCAGTGCCAGCAGTGCCAGGAGATGTAGGGGGAAATAGTGTGCGGACTAATGCCACCTAGTTCCTGACGGAAGTGGAGTGCGCAATCCGTCCCGCCAGCAGCATCCTCCTCCTCCTCCTCCTCCACCACCACTACCACTTTCTACCGCTACTACTACTGTCATCATCACTTTGATTTCACCAACGAATCTATCTCTGCCCCCTCCGAGTCTCAGGATATGGAAAAACAAACTAAGATTGCCCCTCCAGACGCCTCTCGCGGTCGACTTGTCTAAACCCCATCAGCAGGTCGGACGCTCAAATTGATCTGGGGAGGCAGAGAGGGGGGGCAAATCCATCTTGCACTGAGTGGATCTACCATTGATCTTCCCGAGGCCCCTCCCCACGATAGATTGTGGCCGTCTTGTCTTGCCCGCCCGGATTTCACCTTTCGGACCGGCCCAATCCAAAGCTGCAAAACACACCTCCGAAGAAGGCAACCTCCTTCTGCGCAACCAGGTTCACCTGCATTCTAGATACAATCCCAGTATGAGGGGTTTAACCAGCTCAACCGTTCACTAGACTCTTCTCTCGTGCGCGGGTTCTGCGGTCTTCTTCTTTTGATTAAATGCCGATAAGGTTGCGTCCTACAGTTTTCTGATACATCACCTCGGGGATTGCCTGATGCGTAGCTCTGCTGCAACCACCTGGGACGGTGTGGCACCTTGACAAGCGATCAGGACGAAGCCCTCCCGCTACAATGCGTTCCTAATTAATTACAGCAAGCGACTGGTCACATTGCCACCCTCGTGCGAAGGGCGCACTCCACAAGCGAGCACTGACCTTCGGTTGCTGGTTTGTCTACCGTAAAATTCCTCTGCACTCTGCAGGTGTTTATATTTCGGGTCTTCAGGACGTGCGAACAGGAGATGGCCGATTTCAGGAAGAAGAAAAAAAAAGAAGAAGAAGAAGAAGAAGAAGAAGAAGAAGAAGACGACGACGAAGAAGAAGAAGAATAAGAAGAAAAGAGGTCTACTGCATCTCGTCGGCTACCCCGTCAAGCATCGATAGGCCCGTCCAGTCGCTTTGTACAGACGGGAAAGCAGACTGCGAGCCTTCGGAACGGATGATTTTCACGCTCCCGTCACCGTGGCTGGCTAGGGTGGAGGCCAAGGAGACGTGAGTGCACCACTCAGGCATCTGGGTCCGGAGTAATTACGAAGAAAAAGAAAAAAGAAAAAAGAAAAAAAAAGAAGAATGAAAAGCTGGCAGGTAGAATATGCCCCTGCGTCTATCGGTGCAAGGGTGTGTACCTGCGTCTAAAGGTCATTCGCCCACCGGATGGCAGATCCGCTGTTCCCTGCAACAGGATACCTAGATACCACTACGTACTAGTAGACACAGCCAATGCAACTGAGTGTACGTAAGTACTAACTATAAGTAAGCTAGATTGACACTTGTATGGAGTTTCTTTGCGGTGAAGTCGACAACTATACTGCACTCAGCCCCAATGGAGCGAATGGCGGGCATCTATGCGACAGATAGAGGCTATAGATAGTACAGGTAAGTCTACAATAGATTAATTGCAGTGGACTTGTATGTGAATCACTGAATACGGGGGAGGCTTGGGGTGTGAAGCAGGCTGGGAACTCCGTCTGTTATGGTTAGATTGCTTGGTTCATATTTTTATCTCGAATCCCTGTCTTAATTAAAATCTTAATATGGACGCTAAAGCATAGGAAACCAATTCCACCTACCTTTCTAAATTCCCAGGGATCAAGGAAAGCAAACCCTGCAGTTTCACTCTCTATCTCCAAGTATGAGGACAGCGGTTGCTTTCCAACTCATGTCCCTCCCAGAAGTCCCCCGGCTTTTCTCCAGCATGATTCGAGCAGGTCATCTACCTCTCCCCACCAACAAATGGCGACCGTGCACACAATAATCACGCTGTTCTGACTGGCGGACATGCACTTATGTTGAGGTCCGAAATCCAAGGTTTCCGAAACCTTCTTCGAGGGCCTTAAGGGGATTTCTTTGGGTTTTCGGTGGCTATACTACTTTCGTTGGACTCCTCCGAGCCTGTTGGTCTGTTGGCCTGTCTCAAACGGCCAGAGTCACTTTTCACTCCTGACCAGCTGCCAGCATACCCTTTTGGGGGAATGGTCGTTTCACCATCGCCAGGGCGAAGATCCCAAGGCTATCTCAATGGTCCCCAGTGTCCTACGGTCGGATCCGCACGTGGACTGATCCTGAGCCTAAAGGTTGTTATCAAACAATCGACGATGATCTCATGCAAGGTGTAGTCATTGTTGTTACATCCATATTACTCTCTTTAAGTCTTAACCACCTCAACTATCCCTAATTTCGATAGATAACAGGTGTTCCTCGGAATGACGACCCTCCCTCACTGGAGAAAAGCCCGGGGTGAGCAAATCAGCAAGCTGCGTTCATCGGAAGCTGATTGAATATCGGAAGCTGATAGGCGCCGAAGAAACTCCGGGTAATCCAATCCTTCTCTCAGCCCATCGCGGCCAGAACCCCCCGATGGGGAATCCAGACGTTTGAAGCTGGCGAAGATCATGATGTAGGTGGATGGTACGTGGAAATGAACTGGCAACACGATCGCCCGCTAGGGAGTCACATGGTCTCTTCTCGCCTTGCGGTCGCAGCGTAGATGCACTCTGCGTCCTGTGCTGTCACTCCTACTACTCCGGCTCATCTCAACTTCGACTCGGTCTGGGCTTCCGATGGGTGCTACTGGACTTTCATTTCCTCGTCCCCAGTCGAAGACCCGCCTTGCAGATCATAGCATTAATAACAGGGAATAGTCCGTTCACTTCCCTAGTTAGTCCTGGTCCATCGTGCTATCTAGTGTCTTGATTCAGTTTAGGAGTGAGCCGGACTATCTCCTCCAAAGCTACTGCTAACGATCCTAATACTAAAGTAGTTCGATTGGTTAAGCTCGACTCTAGGAATTTCAAATCACCGTCAGCGAGCAATCACCACTCGCCATTTCCCTTCAGCCCCAACGGTTCTCCCCACACCCACACAGACTAATGCAGCTCGAGGATCATTTTCCGCGGAGCTAGTATCCCTCCGGATAACCATGGAGCAATCTTTTCCTGAACCGTTCTCTTGAGGCCGCCAGGTCCAGCAACTGTACCGAGATGAGGGGGAGATTCGCAGAGGCAGCAGCTTAAACTCAGCAACTCTCCGAATCAGTATACATCTCCGTCGTGGGGAGAATTTAGACTTTCGTCCGAAAATCGCCAAACGGGCGTTTTCCCGTTTTCGGAAGTACGCTGGGGCTTCATAGCTCAACTGACATTATCGTGGTTTGTTCATGCCCACGAGGAAACTCAAAGTCGTGGGCAGCCTTACATCGGCCACATCGCTCACCCAAGGGCTTCTGAAGTCCGGTCTGGTAGCGGATCAGCCAGCCATTCATTCCCTTCGACGGCTTCCCCCATCTCCAGGTTGCTGATCAGTGGGGATTTTCCATCAGGAGCTGGTCAGGTGAAGGGGTGAACGAATCGTTGGCCGTATGTGTCTGCGTGCCTTGTCCTCCCAGGGTTCACTCCGAGCTCGTGGCGGATGTTGGAGACAGCCGTTGTACCGGGCGTGCATCTGGTACGACTCCAATTGCTTTCAATCCTCGGTTCGGGTTAATCTTGGGTCGATCAAGGCCTTCTCGTTGGTCAACCGATCAAAAAACCACGCTGCGTCATCGGAGGCTTGCTGCCGATTGAGTTCACGTGGATGCGCGTGTATTTCTTCACAGATTATTCAGTCACTCGGCATTGCGGTAGCCCCTAAGTCCCGGAATCAACGGCGTTCCATGGTACGCACATCGCTCTATCTGAACTTTCTAAGATGGGGAAGTATCCGAAGGTCTGGGGGTATAGGCAATTCATTTCGGAACTCAGGGCAAGTACGCACGAGGCGACTTGGCCGAGACAAGCATTATCTCCGCTGATTCTCTCCTCTGCACACCAGTTCGCAGTCCTGACCACAGAGGGTTAGTCTATTGACCAGCACGAATCATATGGAGCCAGTTTCCATCTTATAGTCTGCATGCTAAGATAGTAATGCACGCGGGACCACTTTTTCTCTTGCCTAATCAGACATAGCAGCCGTTCACATTGGCCCAGAGTTGCATAGGTTTCAGAAATAGACTTCAGGTACTGGGTACATACATGTGGATCTAAACTCTAACTACCTTAGGCTGACCTCTCGCCTTCCTTCTACTCCTCCTCACTGCTTGTATTATTCCACAAGCCCTCAAAGGAATTTGGATCGAGGTGGTGCCGACGACTTTCCTCTCAGAGTTTGTTCCACCCTCCTATCGGCAAATTAATATACATGTCTGAAACCATCACTCCACCCTCACTCATACCAACACTGCTGCCATCCGCGGAATTCCCAAACATGCACATCCTCACTCGTGGGACTGATTGTTGGTGGTCCAGCCATATGCAAGACGGGAGTGATGTGACACAGCCAGCGGAGACAAGTGTCAAGAGTCTGGCCTCCCCCCAAACCACATGGTGAGAGACACCTGCTAGCATCGCCTTCCTGTATGAGACTAGCCCTGCCCTATCCAAAAACCATGTGGCAGGCAGAGAGAGAGAGAGAGAGAGCGAAAAACATGCAGGGGTCGTCACAGATGTCCGTGTTTCATCATAAACCCTCTCAGCTACCCACTCGACGCCCGTCATTCTCGTCATTCGGAAATGTCAACAAGTTGGGCAATAGACCCTGGCATTGGAAACACTCGTGGCTGTAGCCCAGAAGACTGGACCAGTCGAAAGTGGCTCCTTATGCAGATTAACGTGTTTGGGACAAGCTCCAACATGGTCATGACTGTGACGCACGGGATCTCAGAACTGGACGAGGACGAATGAACATGAGTCAATTTTTTTTTTTTTTTTCGCCTTCTCTCTACTCAACTAATCAGCGGAGGCTACAAAGTCACCCTAGGGCATTCCTCACTTATACTATTCTTATCCCATCTATTTATGTCATAATCTCGTTGCAGCATACGGGTGCGATATCGGAGCCGAGAGTACCATTGCCATCGTAAAGTGGTTTACCAATCATAATCAAGTACATCTGGAGTGTCAGGAGTGTCTTTTAATAGGTAGGAGAAGGGATGGGGGTAAGGAGAGAAGAATAGTATTAGCATGTACAAAGTATTCATCTTGGGTCTTTCTGGGAAATAGGATAGGTAGAACGGTGATTTTATCGTCTCCAGACATACTCTCTCAAAGCAAGACGCCCGCTAATCATCAATGGAATGAATCTTTCCATCACCTTGTACTATCGAGACGTAAGAGGAAAAAGAAAATAGAAGGGAGAAAAGGAAAAGTAAATAAGGTAGTAATCCCAATGCGTGCACTGGACAGATAGAAGAGAATTAAACCCAAGGGCAAGGAAATATATAAAGAAGAGAGATTTTAAGCAGAGGAAAATATCATCATGCGAATACAATTACATAGAGACGTCGACCAGTCCTGATCGATCGTCTATTCGTTAGCCTCTCAATACATTCATTCCACCGATTCAATCCATTCCAATCGCGTGCCGCATGGATTCTGTCTTGTTCCATTTAATCATATCAACGACGCCTTCTACGGAGCCGATGCTCCTTGCCTTTCTTGGACTTCTTCTTGCTCTTATCTGCCGGTAAGACAAGTGGTTCGTCCTTCATATTCCACTCCATGAACCGTAATAGGTAATTATCGATATGGCCAGGTTGGATCTCGACGTCAACAGGTTCGTCAACCGCATGCACCTGCGGGGAGGTGAGCAATTGCGGACCGGGAGTAGTGCCCGCTGTTGTTGATTCATCGGGCCCCGTCGTGGGCCCCGTCGCCAGTGGTGTGCCGGCCTGGGTTTGGCCAGGTGTGCGGTCGTCGAAGTCGCCGTCGTCAGCGTGCTCCAATTCCTTTTGGGCATTCTTGGCGGCATCAATGTCTTCTTTGTCTTCGGCTTGTTCGAAGACACGTGCACTGGCTGCGACACGATTCTCGAGGACCCGATCCATGGCTGCGCTGGCTTCGTCGTGGCCTTCGAGGACGTCTTCCGTGTCGATCATATCGCGGACGTCTAGTTTAGTGAAGTAGTCCGTTGTAAATTCTCCCTCTTGGATAACGACGTCGTCAAGCATGCGCTTCTGGTTAGCTTTACGGAGGATGTTCGACTCGATGGTATATTCAGAAACGAATCGATAGATGTGAACGTCGCGTGTTTGCCCGATACGGTGGCAACGATCTTGGCACTGCTTGTCCATCGCAGGGTTCCAGTCCAGATCGTAGAATATGACGGTGTCAGCACCTGTGAGGTTGATACCTAGACCACCAGAACGACTGGACAGAATGAATGCGAGGATACGGTTGTCATTGTTAAACCGATCGGTAAGGATCTGACGCTGCTCAACCTTGGTAGTACCGTCTAGTCGGAGGTATCGGTGTCCGTGAATGTTAAGGAACTGTTCCAAGATGTCGAGCATCTTGGTCATCTGGGTGAAGATCAAAGCCCGGTGGCCACCCGCTTTGAGGTCCCGAAGCAATTTATCGAGTCTTTGCAACTTGCCGCAGTCGTACTGCAAAAGTCTCTTGTCGGGGAATGCGATCGAAAGACGCATCTGTGCTTCGTGAAAAGGGTCGTATGGCGGGAACCGTTCCTTCTTCGTGAGATACCTCGTCTCTATGGGAGTCAGTGCGGCCTCGGTGATACCAGTCGCCACAGCAGCAGGGGTGACGCAAGCGAATCTCTGAACATATCCGTCCATTGCCTGGGACCGTTCTTCAATGGACAAGATCATCGATGCCAGGACGGACGACTGGCTCGACAACCAGTCAGCTAAGGAGCGTTTCCGCAGCGGCCCGTTGGCGGTAGGCCGCTGCTTACTGTCGGCCGTGAGAAATTCGATAAGACTTGATCCGTACACCGGGCGACGACCATGGCGTTTAGACTCAAAGTAGAGGCATCTCTCCAGCTCTGCCATCCTCCGTTTCCTGGACTCATTCTCCAGAGCGTCTAGCGTAGACTGCACCGTGCTACCATCGAAGCTCATCTGCCAGTTGGTACGGTGATACTGGCGTTCCCTGAGCGTGTTGAAGGGACCATAAGCCATAAGACGGATACTGTCATCGGCCAACCGTCGAGAAATATCTTCTCGGGATATGGGCACTAGGTTGAGGAAATCAAGGTCGAGCTTGGTGAGTGGATGCTCATACAATAGTCGCCGGCGGACGAGAAGATCTTTGATCTCGTATTCCGTGACCACAGAGCGAGACATGGCGAAAGACGTAGATATGGGCCGAGTTTCGAAGAGATCGGGATGATTGCAGACCTTCCGTAGTTGCATCAAACAGTTGATGATGGATAGGTAATTCCCTGACGCAAGCGTTTCCTTGGTCTGTGCGCGAGACATAAAGCCATCATAAAGGAATCGTTGACGCTTCGAGAGTCTGCAATAAACGACATGCTCGTACTTCGCCGGCATCTGCTTCTCCACATCTGCTTTGAGACGACGCAAAATATAAGGTCGGAGTACAGTGTGAAGCTTGGTGACCACTCGCTTCGCTTCATCATCCATTGTCTCTCTGCCATGCTCCAAGATCTGTTCCACAGGGCGTCGGAACCATTCCGAAAAGTTCCTGAGATCAGCGAAACCTTCAATTCCTTCTTCATCGCCATCGGAGGGCATCAAGAAGAATAGCAACGACCATAGTTCAGTCAAATTGTTTTGAAGCGGTGTTCCGGTTAGCAGGAGTCGGGCTCGTGTTCTGAAAGTGAGCAGTGCCTGCCACCTTTGCGAGCGGAAGTTCTTGATGTTGTGTGCTTCGTCAAGAATCATATAGTGCCAGCTTCTTCTTTTCAGCACTTGCTGATCCTGGAGGACTAGTTGGTAAGAGGTGATCAACACATTCCAGCTAGTGTCATCCATCCAGCCCTTTCGCTTCTGTCGACGCTCCTCCTGGTTTCCGTAATAGGTCATGATTTTGAATCCGGGGCACCACTTCTTAAACTCCATCTCCCAATTGAGAATCACACTAGTAGGCACGACGACTAAGTGCGGCCCCCAAACCTCGTGCTCCACGGCTAAGTGCGCCAACAGCGCTATCGTTTGTATTGTTTTACCAAGACCCATTTCATCTGCCAGGATGCCATTGATGTGGTTTGTATACAGGCCAGCAAGCCAATCCAGGCCGAAATGTTGGTACTCCCGCAGAGTGCCTCGGAGAAGATGCGGCACCGGCGTCTTCAACCCAGGAGCAGGGGATTCGCTGGGCGGTGCGTGTTTCTCCGGTGTTTCGTACGAGGAGATGGATTCGGGCTCCGATGGTTTGGTGACAAGCGTGCCTGGTGATGCTTCACTTGAGGGCTCGCCGCTTTGGTAGGCTTCGTGGTGGGCGTGTTCATGCTCTTCAGGCGGGTTATTCTGAACCACCGCATCAGATGCGTCGGGCAGAACTGTGGCCTCGTTATAACTGACATCTGCCATTTCAACATCAGGTGTCTTGTCCGCGGCGGGGGTAGGTGCGGGAGTAAGTTCTGACGCAGAATCAACAGCAGACTTGGGCTCAGCATCGGCAGTTAGATGAACAGCGGAGTCGCAGGCAGAAGGGGACGCCGGAGCTGGATCAGGCTCGGGCGCGGAAGCAGCTTCCTCTTCATCTTGGAGCATCGACTTTTCTAGCGCCGGACCGTTAGGCACAAGGGAGACTTCATCAGAATCTTCCGGTTCCTCTTCCGGTTCCTCTTCCTCCTCCTCCCCATCCTCTCCAGCCGACGCTAATTTGGTATCCAAGTCGTTGATAATGGTATCATCCCCACCATCAGCATCGCTCTGTGAACCGCCATAATTCGTTGATATGTCTTTGGAAGAGAAGAAACCTAAAAGCCCGGGACCATCACTCTCCGCGTCGGAGTCGACTTCATCAGATTCATCCTCATCGGTGTCGCCCATATCATCATCCATATCAGTGGACTCATCTTCACTGTCGTCCAGGAGCACGGGATCCACATCTTCAAGCTCGGGTTGCCCCTCTGCCGATGGGTCGAGGGACGCAGTAGCACGGTCCACAGAACGATCAACGTCTGAGGTGTCACTCTCGTCGGAAAATGCTGTAGCATCAGAGACCACGGACTCGTGGTCAGAATCATTGTTGGTGTTGGGTAAATTAGCGTATTTCAACCGCAGTTCCTCTGCCGTCAAGCCTTCATCATCATCTACATTATTCTCATCTTCACTTTCTGAATCGGTCGACGACATATTGTCTTCATCTTCCGAACCGTCCGATAACTCATCCGAGTCCTCCTGCTCGGCATCACTGGTATCGGGTGCGTCACTGCCACCTTCGCCGAGAATCTCCATGCGTCTTTTCTCGAAAAGCATTGTGGATTGCTTGATAGCACGATCCAGAGCTTGCTGATCTTCGGCCTTCCGCTCCTCCTCCCAGCGTGCCAGGCGCATCTGGTCCACCTCCGCTCGCGCAAGGTCGAACATCTTCTGAAGATCCTTAGCCAGCTGTTTGCGCTTCCCACGCATCTCCTCCTGCTGTTCCCGGAGAATGTCCTCAGGATCCTTATTGCGCTTCCTCCACGCGTCCGCGCACCACTGAGCGAATAGCTTGGCAGTATTTCGATGACGCCTGTGTTCCTGGTCGAGAAGCTTCTTAAAGTACAGAGCGTGCGCGACCAAGTGGTCTTGGTGGGAGTATTGCTGGGGCGGTTCCTCTTGTTGCTCGGGCAGGTATGCAGAACAAACATCTGGACTCAATAGTCCGCCCGGTTCAGCTGCCACAGCTATTCGGCGCCTCTTCAGAGCCTCCTCGAGTGCGTCAGCTGGTGAGAGCACGGATGGATCCCTTATTCGCCCGTCATCACTCTCTAACCATTCCTTGAACGACCCATACTTCCGCGGAGCTAGAACGTGGCCTGGATGCTGAATACCGATGGGTGGTCTTTTAACCTTGATCCGTAGCCGTGGAGCCCGCTGGCCATATTCATCATCATCATCTGCATTGTCATAGTCGGCATCACCGGTTTCCGCCATGGTCGTCGAAACGTTGTTCATAGACGAGCGATGCGAGCGAGTGGAGCTAGCGGTGCCAATATTCGACGCTCGACGCGCCGTGCCGGAGCTGTAAGATCGTGTTCGCGTGTGAGGTTGCTTGGGAGCTGGTGACTGAGAGATCTGGTGGCGCCTGCTGGCCGACCCTCTTGTGGTCGCGTTCCTTGGGGAACCATTGACTGCGGCGCTGCCACCAGCCAACCTCCCATTTGGCTCCGGCTGAGGCGGGGACATCGACAACGGAGACGACGCGACCCCCTTCGTAGCACCGGAGACATTCCGACCTATGGCCTTATTCTGAGCGCCGCGCGTGCTCCTCTTCTCGGATGGACTTTGCAACTGGAGCGGGATCGCGTTAACGCGAGAGGACTTACGCCTCCCATCTTGGATGAATGATGTCGGACCATCGACGCCGGCCTTTTTCCACGGGGGGGATGCTGGACGGGAGGTTGAGCGACGAGCGGAGGAAGGACCGGCGAGCTTTCGCTTTTTGGAAGGAGGTTCTTCGAGCTGGTCGACTGCGGTGGTGATACCGTCTTCTTCTTTAAGGTCGGCAGAGGTCGAATCCCGGCTCAGCGACTCGGTCGGAGGCTCAGACGCAGGCAGGTCGGTCGGAGGGGCCTCGAGGTTGGGGGTCACGCGTTCATCTTGATGGGAGATTCCGTTCGGGCTGCCGTTTTGCATGTCTTGTAACCACGGAGACAGGGGCCCTGTGCACAGCTGACCCCAGTTTTCCCAACGACGCGGCGGTCAAATGAGGCGAAAATGGCATCAACGGGTAGCGGTAAGTGAGTCAGTATGCCACCAGAAATTTGGCATAGTTATCGGCACGAGGGCGTGACGGGTGGACGAAAAACCACGGGGATGGCAAGATTGCGTGGAGAGGTGGTTTTTTCATTCATACAGTGACGCTGCAAGTACGGGGGGGGAAGCCGTGTATGTAAGCAGTTGCTGCCATGAACCTCAGGACCCAATACCGAGCTGGACGGGAATTTCATTGGGTATTACTGAATATTTTTGTTACTGAAGGTTTACCGTACCGTCCATTGCTACCTTGTCGCCTCAGGCAGAATAAGCCTCTCCAGCCAATCACAATCTCCCAAATCCCGTCATCGAGTCGTTTGCACTTCATCCCATGGCCGTCTGAGCCTTCCGGTCACATCCCTTGACTTCACCTCCCCTCAATTCCCCCCCAATTCTCTACAGCAGGAAACAGTCAGTATTCCCGAGCCCTCCCTATTCCTCTAGTCTCTGCTTCTTCGCTGCATTGACCCTATTGCTAACCGCGATTGCCAGATGCTGTCCCAACGAATCTTGGCCCGCCGCCTGCCTCAGGTGGCCGCCCGCTACACCGCGCCTCGCGCCTCATTCTCACAGGTCCGGAGTCTCAAAGCTGCGGAGGTGGACGACCCTTTGCAGGTAGGATGTGCACTAGGAACTCCAATTGCTTACTGCCTCGGTTGATTGACACCGCTCGGTTTCGGCCTACAGAACAACAACTACCAGAACCCTCCCCGTGTTAAGCGCGCCTTCAGAGACCCCTACGGCGATTGGTGGGACAAGCAGGAGAGACGGAACTTTGGCGAGCCCGTTCACGAGGAGAACGAAATTCTCGGTGTCTTCAGTCCCGAACAATATACCCACGTCACGGCTCGCAAAGGTCTCCTCCAGGTCGGAGCCTTCGTCGTAACCTTCCTCGGACTGTGCGGTGTCGTCAGCATGTTCTACCCCGACAAGCCCAGTGTTCCCAAGACCTATCCCGATGGCTTGGAGAAGGAGCTCGGTGGTCCGGGTGCTGCTCCGGTGCGTCAATGATATATCCTATGGACCTTCAGCTCGGCTCTGTGCTAACGAATGAGATATAGGCCCGCAAGTCCGACGAGGCTAGCTGGTGATTGCGCTTTTCTCTGCACGGTGTGTAAATAAATACAATACGAGTTCTTTTCCTATCGGCGTCCATGGATATGGGTTATTCGAATTGGTGCTTGTGGGAAGGGCTATCCCCAGCGATCAGATTCGCGGAATTATTCTCCGGGTTACGATCCTATTGGCAATCTTTTGCGCCGCATTTCCACCTATGAAAGAAGTAGAATGTCGAGTCCGAGTGCAATATACCTGCAAGAACCGCTACGACATGGGTGCAAGGGCTCAGATGGGCAATTGGGAGCGAGAACAAGTGAGAATACAGTGAGCGAAAAGAAGGGCATGAGACTGAATTTACATTAAGTGATGGCACTGCTACACCATGCTGCAGCACGATCTCTCTGTAGCGGACGTCCGATTATCCAGTTGGCCGGTGGGGTGTAGATTAAGCGGTCAGGATCGCGAAAGTAGTCATAGCATGCCTACGGGTATGGAATGCAAGAGGTAGAAATGTCTGAATAACTCCCTGGGTGCATGTCTCAGATGGGTCAAATATTTCCATTCTCTGGAACAGGGGTTCGGCGGTTGGCGATGGTGCGACTCAAAACCCACGCCTACTACGTCAGTCGACTCGGGAGCTTTTTTCTGTTTCAGATGCCGCAGAGCCAGGCCAACCACCACCAACAACATCCACACCCACCCCTTTCTAACCTGGTCTCTCTAGCCGCCAACATTCTCCAGACCCTTCCACAACGCAGTCTGGACTCGCTTCCTCGGTTCTAGGGATTGAGATCACTTGACAAGACTCTCCTGCGTGGTATTTCCCTTTATTCTCCCCCAGCTGATGCTGGTGGTTTGATCGCGAGCGACTCCCTTCTTATCCATCCATGGTCCCGCCCGCCGCACCTAACTCCCCTCGCAATATCACCCCCGAAACTCAAAACACAGCAAGACTTGGATAGAACTCTGAGTTGCTAACTCCCCGCTAATGTCGACGGCATCTACTCATTCCCGAGGCGTTAACCGACGGATTAACAGCATTCAGAATGAATCCCGCCATTCGCGCAGTCTCTCAGGGTCTCGTAGGCGCCCCGTCAACTCCTCGACTGCCTACAACTATGCTCTCCGGGTAGCCTACCTCGCCCATCTCCTGCAGCCTCGCTCGCGTCGTGTACAAAATGTACCGGTCCCTCAGAAACCCAAGAGGGCCTCCACCTCGTTTCATGATCTGATGAGCGATTTCTCCCTGGTGCGGGACTCAAAAAGCACTCGCATCCCCCATGGGTTCATCGCGGAGCTGGAGAAGAGGCTGACAGGTGTCCTGATCGGGAAAGAGAAGCGGAAGGAATATCAAGATACGCTGGTCGTGAGGACATTCGCTGCATTTCTCAATACTTTGAAGGACCAATCGTTCAAAAAGCGCATGGAGAAGGACCGGCGGGCGGAAGACCTCGTCCTCATCTTCTACTCCAATGCCACCAAGGAACTGAGCAAAGGAAAGGATCCCGAAGATGACCACTGGAAGCTTATGGTAGACAGACACGTGGCGCTTTTCGTTCGCTTGTTTGCGCTTATCCTGAAGGATCACGACTGGGCTAAGGAGCGACCTGAACTGGCAAATCGGTTGTCGGTCTTGGAAAACAAACTACTCTCCCAGGATCAAGATCTCGTGCAGACCAACGGCTCTACTACTGTGGAAGTTGTTGCTCCCATAAGTCACGATGTCAAGGACATGCCACTTGTGCAGCATGTGTCAAGGATTTTTGACGTGAACTTGAGCCAGGTTCAGGCAGACATAGATAAGAATAAAGGGATCTGGACCGGGAAGGCGGCCCTTCAAGACCTGAAAGCCTACCAGGCTCACCTAAACCTCAAGACTCGGAAAACATTATCTCAGGAAGACTTCGAGAATGAGGATGCGTATGAACTCTGGAAGAAGAATGAAGGTCCTGATCTGTCTCAGATGATGCTTGCCATTGTGCAGTCGAACCCGGAACTCGCCAAAAGCACCCCGGGGGGTGCGCTTCCACAATTTAACCCAAATGGTAGTGACCAGGATCCGGCGGGGGAACTGTCAAGGACGAACTCCGATAGGCCATCGTCGTATGTCATAGATCAGTCGCTGGATCTCAGCTCTTTATCTTTAGGTGATGACGGCGAGCCTTCGGATGAGTCCGATACGTATACATACATACCTCAGGATCCCCGATCTATGTACAAGTTTATATTAGCTCAGACCCTGAGCCATGACCTGAAAGACCGCGATATTGAGGCAACACAGGCAACATCCGAGGTCCCTTCAATGAAGCTATTTTCCAAACAGTCGTCGGAATTCCTCAACGAGGTCTGTGTTCGGTGGCGGATTCCGAATTTCTCCAGGATAGTTTTGTTTCTGGATGTTGTCCGGTCCAAATTTGTGGATAACGAAATTGATCTCAATACACTCGATTCGGCTTTCACTTTCGTGAAAGAATCCCCTTCTGCGGAGGGCAGGAGGCGCAGTAGCTTTATCGCTTCTGTTCTTTATGAGAGGCGCAGGTGGACAATCCATGACCTTCTTCTGATGCAGCAGATACTTTCCTCTCTTCACGAAGCTCTTCTGCGTGAATTGTATGATGTGATGATGGATTGCTATGAAGGAAAACCTCGGCCCATCGGTCCGGTGATGTACGTACTGGAGAACCATATTGAAATGGATCCCAACTACACCGAAGATTTGGAGGACATCGAGCGTTTCCGCTCATACGTGCAGGATGGGCTCGCACAGAAAGCAACCGAGAAGTATCAAGAGCTTCTGGGGCAGCTGATCCCAGTCCAGCCGGAATCCTGGGAGCTCGACCATATTATCCAGCTCTGCGATGCCATCACCAAACTTGCGCAGAAGATCAAAAAGCGTTACCGGAAGAATCCAGAGATCATGGGGTAAGCACACCTCCAAACCAGGCACATTAAATTCCGCTTGCTCACTGAATTCTAGGGTCAACCCGTATCTGATACTGCTTTCGAACGTCCTCCCGATATTCTCCGAGGATGCCCACGAGATGGTGGTCAGAATTATTGAGATGGAGAAAGTGAGAGGTGAGGAAACCAACATTGAAGATGGATTCGATTTGTATAAGCAATTAGCGGACGTGCGTCGTCTTTTCACGGAGGCCCTTCCTGAGTAAGTTCACTCTACCAATGACCATTCTGCGGCGCATCGATGCTAACTGCGCATGCAGTGTCCCCTTTCCGTTCCACATTGAAGGCCTAATGGAGGAGTTCGTCTGGCGGTGGATTCGCTTGACCGATAAGAAGGTTGCAGACTGGGTTGAACAGGCAGTCAGACAAGACGCTTTTGCCGTTCGAGACGACGGAACGATGGAAGTGGTTCCGGAGGAGAATCGACACAGTGTGTCTGTGATTGACATTTTCCGCTCCTTTAACCAGGTCGTAGAGCAGATGATCTCCCTTGAATGGGACGATGATTTCCAGTACGCCAAGTTTATGACGGCCCTGTCCAGGTCTATTGGGAGCGGGGTGGCAAGATATTGTGAATCCTTGGAGCAGATGTTCGCTAAAGAGATGGATCGGCTTTCTCCCGATCAGGAGGCGGCTATGAATCAAACCGCTCAAGAGAGGATAATGCAGTTGGCCAAGGAAGCATGGACGAGCAAAGAAAAGATCGAACCCTTTCAGTTCTTTCCCGAGGTACGTTCGTTCATTGAGGCATGTTGTCTACCTGGCTAATGAGGAATCTCAGTCTCTGGTCAAGCTGAATAACGTCGAATATGCCCTGTCGCAGCTCGACAAGCTGGAAAATGAGGTCAACGTGGATGGCTGTGCAGAGGTTATCGCAAGACATGCTCAGCCTCAACTTCAGAAGATTCGCAAGTCTACGACATATGTTTTCACCGTCAAGGTGGTCGAAGCAGAAGATTTGAAGGCGTGCGACATGAACGGAGGAAGTGATCCCTACGTCGTGCTGGCCGACGAGTATCAGAAACGTATAGCCAAGACCCGCATCATCTATAACAATCTCAATCCACGATGGGACGATGCTGTTGATATCACTACGCAAGGCCCAGTCAACATTATCGCCACCATTTGGGATTGGGATGCAGTCGGAGACCATGACTATGTGGGTCGGACTTCTATCAAGCTCGATCCGGTCCACTTCAGCGACTTCCTGCCAAGGGAGTATTGGCTTGACTTGGATACGCAAGGCCGACTGCTACTTCGCGTGAGCATGGAGGGAGAACGCGACGATATCCAGTTCTATTTTGGCAAAGCGTTCCGGACGTTGAAGCGGACGGAGAGGGACATGACTCGCAAGATCACAGAAAAGGTAAGATAGCAGAGCCGCCGGAGTACCTCTCAAGCTGTTGCTAACATCGACTTTGCAGCTTTCCGCATACATTAGTCACTGTCTATCGCGTCGGACGCTGAAATCATTGCTGTCGCGCGGACTCAGTATTTCAAGCGTATCCAACTTCTTGAACCGCAATCGAGCGCAATCCACCACCGCCACCCCGTCGAACGCAGACGTGGAGAATGCTCTGACTCCCCTCTTTGACTACTTCAATGACAACTTTGCCATTATGAACAAGACCCTCACCTCGGAAGCCATGAAGATGGTCATGGCACGTCTATGGAAGGAAGTGCTGGCTACGATCGAAAGCTTGCTTGTTCCTCCATTGTCCGACAAGCCCTCTCACCAGAAGCCCCTCACGATGCAAGAGGTGGATGTAGTCTCACGCTGGCTCGTCCTTCTGCTGAACTTCTTCCACGCCATTGATGAAGAAACGGGTGAAGCCAACGGCGTTTCCATCGATATCTTGAAATCACCCAAATACCACGAGATCCAGACCTTGAACTTCTTCTATTTCGAGCCTACTGAACAACTGATCCGCACCTCTGAGCGGATGGCCTCTGCGACGATCTCTCGTCAGCAGGCCAACAAGAACCGGGCCTCGGCGCCACCACATCTGGGTGCCGCAGGATCTAGCAGCATGTTGGGTGTCCCCAGCGCACGTCGTGCCAAGAGTATCATGCTCTCGCGCAACCTCGGCACAATGAAGAAGATGAAGGAGGAGAAATGGCGCGAGGCGCAAGCCGAGCCGAATGACGATATGATCCTGCGAATCTTGCGGATGCGCCCCGAAGCTGCGGGCTATCTGCGTGATCGCAGCCGGCAAAAGGAGCGACTGGCGGCAGCCGCAGCTGCAGATGCCATTGTGAAGCAGAGTCTAATGGCAGGGGCTGGGGGAAGGATGACGGGAACGCTGGGGCGGCGATGAAGGTAGTACGAGACCAACATTCGCGGCGTTCTTCTATGTACTTGTTGACTTTTTTCACCTTGCGATTCAGCATGACGCGGCATTGTTTGGCCTTGTTTTCTCTTGCTTCTCTTTTCTTTGACTCTTTGATATGGACGTGATGATTCCCAAATCTAGTTTGTTTGCACTTTAGGGAGCGTTGAGCCTACGGGTTGATCGTTGATTGGGAAGTTGCGTGGTATTACAATAGCATAATCGTTTAATTCAGCAGCCATGACCGATTCATGACATCGTAGACCAGGATTGGAATAGGAAGAGATCTTATCAACAATTTGTCCACGGTAAGCGGGGAGATGATCCCGGGTCCGGCAAGACATCCGAAGTAAGTAGCCATCCATTCAGCCACCCATACATTCTTTGCAGAATAATAGTTGAATTCAATTCCATTCATATACACTCACTCAGCTATATAAACAAGAACCCGCTCTAAGCAAGAGCAATGCACTCAATCTCAACAGGCACATTCTTAGGCAGCTGCTTAACAGCAAAGCAAGAGCGAGCCGGCTTGTGAGCAAAGAACTTGGCGTATTCCTGGTTCATCTCATCGAAGTCGGCCATATCAGCGAGGAGGACCTATATTCCGATACAACCCAAAACATTAGCCCAGCCCTATATCCATCCATCCCCCTCTTCGTTCCTTTCTTTAGAAACGGGGGAAGGTGAAGGAAGGGTACATAATACGCACCGTAACCTTGAAGATCTTCTCCACGCTAGAGCCAGCCTCCTCGACAACGGCCTTGATGTTCTCGCAGCAGAGACGGGTCTTCTCGGTGACGGAACCATCAATCAGGACGCCGTCCTTGGTGAGGGGGATTTGACCGGAGAGGAAGATCTGGCCGTTGACTTTGATGGCTTGGGACTTTTATCAAGGTTAGTGTTTGGTTATTGTTATTGCTGTTGTGGTGGTATTGGTGGTTGGTGGGGGGAGGGGAAAGATGGCGGGGTTTGGATTTCTCTTACGTAGGGGCCGACGGCTATAGTTGGGTCAATTGCTGTTAGCTTGGGTTCTCTTGGGGATGGTTATGGTGGGGGGTTATTTCTTAAGGAGTGTTCTCTTTGGAATGAGAACACCAGAGGTATGGAAGGGGAAGTGAATGCCACTGCGTCTGACGCAATGGCATGTAGTGGGGAGAGGGGGAAGCACTTACGCTGGGCGGCGCCAGCAGTGTGGACGATGTCAAGACCGGTGGACATGGTGACGAATTGGTATGGGATGCGAGATGGGAGACGAGAGATGGGGAGGGAAGAGTGAAGAGGGGAGGAGATGAGACGAGAGGAAGTACTGAGACGGGAGAAAAGGACTCGAGAGGTAGCGGAGAACATGAGGGGAAGAGATGGGAAATGGAGAGATGCTAATTGAAGGTTCCCAGATGTTTCCGCGGAAAAGTCACCAATCCAGGCCCGCCCCGCCCGACATCGGTGGAGCTATGGCCGGTGAACTCTCGGATTCATCTACGTATATCTATTTATCTATCTACGTATTCATGTGGGGCTGTACAATAGAATATTATTATCAGGCTAGTATTGACATGGGAATTTGAACGGAATGGCGGTGCGGTAATCATAATCCAAAGATGGAGGGTATGGTTCATCATGAGCAGGCGGGAGTCATAGCATCGTGATACAGTATACAAGCAACAGGTGGGGATATCAATGCAAATGTGTATGCCAGAAACAATCAAATCATGTCATCCAGTCAGCCAACTTCTAGGCTAGCCCCTTCGCCCCCAGGTTGCTCAACTGCTGCATGAACGCAGCTGTCTGCTCTGCGGAAAACCCAAAGAAGACAGGCCCGTTGAACACAATGTTGGCTGCTGGTTTACTCGACGGACTGGGGGGGTCACCAGGTAGTTCGTCATTCTTCTTCTCGGCAGGTTCGTCTGCCTTATCCACTTTAACAGGTGTGGGAATGGTTTCCATCTTGGCTGGTGGTTTGTCACCGGAGGGCGCACCATGTCCGAAGGGACACCCGCCCTTCTTGGGCGCGTTAGCGGGAGGAGCCGGAGCTGTGTTACCAGGCGGCGGCATAGAGGACAGGCCTGCAGGCGCGGCATTGGGAACCTTGCTGGTTACCGCATCAATTGAGGTTGCAACCGGTGCAGGCGGAGGGGATTGAGGGGGTGATGCGGTTGGAGGTAGAGGCGACACCGGAACAGGGATCCCCCAGGGCCGGCTTGGGGATTCGCCGACACGGATTTCACGCAAGGGACGGTCGAAATGGCCCTTTCGCTCTTCATCCTCTTGTTCGGCCGCCGCCTCTTCCTCCTGCTCTTCTTTGATGGGAGGATGCATGTCCGACTTCATGTCAACTTCCTGTGCCCATTTCTCCACCCTTTCCGCAGACGAGCTAGAGGGTGCCGTGCCATTTTGACTCGGCTCTGGTAGGAATGCTTTATGTTTGGCAGACAAGCCTTGGATCATATTGATAAGGCTACCGTACTTTGCATCCAGCTGCCGCATGGTCTGCCCGTCCCGCTGGTACCGTTGGACACAGATAGCATGGCTTCTAGGGATCTCATGCTTGTGCCTCTCAACATAGTCGGCAATCTCCTCCGGACTATGTTGGTCTAGATACCTTATGGGACAGCGAGAAACCGGGCAGCGAGTGGCCGAGGACCGCGTCGAAGGAGCCCGACTCGAGCGTCTATCACTCTGCTCGGCCTTGATGGGGTCTAGATCGGCATGTCCACACGCATCCCCGTTCTGGTCCTTTAATGGACTGTGCGTCCCATTGGACACCCCATTTTCAGAGGTCTTATTGTTATGCTTCGCAAAAGGACAACGCAAACTTCCCTGCGTGCCCTTGGTAGTGAAGTCTTTTTCTAGGGGAGCAGGCACTCCGGCTCTCGTCGCCACAAGACAGGAGTCGAACTCCGAGAGCTGCCTGGACTCATGAGGTGGTATGATAGATTGGTAACATGTCAGCCCTTCCGTTATAGCGGTCAGGGCAAGATCTCCTACGTTTCCAGACTCGGCCAGCGCCTTTACTACGTCCGGAGGTTTTATGTTTGGTTTGGGATTGTGATCGTATTCGGCATAACGACCGAGCATCTTATCCGCGACGACTTTCGTATGACCGTCAACTCCACCGGGGAGCTTTCCTGCGAGTTTCAAATACTGAGAGCATGTTAGCATATGCATTCAAATATATATAGATATGCATAAAACAGTGCAAGTGTGTAAAGTCTCATCAGATAATACATGACTTAATCGGTCACCGCCGCAGATGCGACTCCTGATCTAGAGCTAATCGATTTTTCTCGTCCTTTGAGACAGCAAGGTATGTGGGGAGGGGATGAAAACTGGATGGATGGGATATTTACCTCCTCGGAGGCATATTTCAGCCTTTGCTGCAAGCTCTTCTCCCTGCAGCTGAGTTGTTGGGTTGTGAGCAACAGAGCTTCGAAAGCTCTGGCCAGGGTTTCCAGCCGCTGGTCTTGCTGCATTCCTGCAGCGATGGGTGCAGGAGACATCATGAGTCAAGGTTAGGTGTTACAGTGTGATAGATATCTGTACATCAGATGGTCTGGCAGGGCACTTCTGCACTGAGCAGAAGTGCGCAATGAGAACATCAAAGGGCGAGTGAGCCAGAGGAGCAAAATAGCCTCAAGCCGAAATAAATAGGCGGAAAGCTAAGCGAGTTGGCCCGTGCTTTACCACGTGATGTGTGCTGTTTTGGGAACAACCCAGATACCTCCGTTATCTGTACTCCTTTGTGGCGGTTGATGCTGCAATGGATTTGGATGACTTGTCTGTGAGGACATCGAGGGGCGAGGGGTAGTAGTTTAGCTGCGAGTAGTTTCGAATAACATAAGGTTGGGCAGATCAAGTACGGAAGAGATAGTGAGCTGGTGGTGTGACATCAGGCATGCATTTGGCGGGTCTCGCTCGCGGGCTGGCCCGATTGCAGGCATTGTCGGATGCAACTCGCTGTTTGTTCCGGTATCAATGGCATTAGTCTTTGGCAATTATGAAGTTACTGTCGATTGGCTGGGAAATCTACTAAGAGTTGGCCGCTGCTATCCGGTGCTTCAGTTGTGACATGCTCGTGAGTCGTGTGGCAATTGTAGTCTTGTTGGCTTTCATCTACTTTGGCTTGCAGTCCTATTCAGTGGATCGCTAACGTGCGCTGGGTCTGCAGTTTGCACCAGGGACCGGGTGGTAAATCATTGCCAGGCCATCATACTTGAGCCAGGGTGCGGTAGGGCGTGTTGATGAACTGGCCTGTTGCCGCTATACTACTTACTGGGTTACTATTATATATATCGTCATCCATGGAGACATTCATATCCCATTGTTGTGGCCCTGGAGTACTATGTGCATCATTTTTGATCCCGTAGATTTATAAGAGCTAGGAACCCTGTCTCGATGAATGTGTAGTAGCGAAAGAGGGCCGTTTAGGCATTGCGGTATCGAAATTGAATTCGTTGGAAGGGAGTAGTGACATTGATGCGAGGATGCTTCATATCGGTTTCTCAAGAATGTAGACCCATACTGTGCGCCGGCATTCAACGAGCATAGCCCGGCTAGCTCAATCGGTAGAGCGTGAGACTCTTAATCTCAAGGCTGCGGGTTCGAGCCCCGCGTTGGGCTGTTCAACTTCCTCTTTCCCTTTGCCCGGCTAGCTCAATCGGTAGAGCGTGAGACTCTTAATCTCAAGGCTGCGGGTTCGAGCCCCGCGTTGGGCTTTCCTTTTTGGTATTTTTTTTGATACCCACCTTCTTTCCCTCTCCCCATCTTGATTGATGCGCCTGTATCAGCCACCAACAAACACTGGCAGGTTCTACATACCAACAACCACCGCCTTGATAGGTTCAGGTTAATGCATAACTATTGGCCATGTATCTCTCACTACCCTTACCCCCCGGCTACAGTACTACCTTGGACCTCGGCCTGAAGCGCCCAGTGCACACATCGGTGATGCGGTGGGATGTCCTCATCGGGAATTCCGCACACCCTCGTCCCTACAGCTCTTCATGTTATCCAATATGCAGCATGTACTCCGCTGCGCTCTGGCGCAACGCACACGAGGATGCGCGAAACGCGACGATCCCGCCGTAGGGTGCGATTCTGGACCGCCTGTTGCGGCCCGGACTAGTCAGGAAACCCCGACCACAAGACGGCCAGCTATCCGTGCGTACATGGCGTGTCTGCGCCATGCATTAGTAGCATGCATAATGCTGCCGCACCTTTGGCTGCAGAGTACCTACCGGCCGTCCACCTACGTAAATGACTGCCTCTCACGTAGCTCCCGGGAAGGAGGGCGTAAAATAGGTGTACCATCCGGGGTCCCGGTACAGATCACAACAGTACGACTACTGTATTATCGTCATACCACAGAAGCCTTCCAGAAGTTCTAGAAGACATGCTTTTGCGCCGCGGGGTGGGAAAAGAGACAGACCATGGGGCACGAGGCCATCCAGGACCAATATCGACGCAGCGATTGCACAGCACACATGCACCAGAAGTTCCGGACTTCCTCGGATATGCGATTGGGATAAGCCTGGTGGAGTCCATTTGATGGTACCTGGATTGGCAAAGGAACATGCGCGTTGGGTCGTATCGGTCGTCGAGACGGGTCGGGGTGCCGTGTGAGCGCATAATTAGCTTCAATTTGACCTCATAATTTGTTTATCGGTTGAGACCAATCGCCGAGCTATCTTAGTTGCCTATGGTGGATACACTAGCTTGCATATACTCCGAACATGAAGTAGGTATGGCGAAGCCTCTGCTCACGCCTTCCAAGTTAACGCGACGAAATATCAGGGACAGGTCCGGCCGTCAATTGCATCTCCTCCGCGGAACGGGCCAGTGACAGCAACCTTGTCGCCTACCAAGAGACACCGATTTATACGGCAGCCACGGAATTTAGTTGCAATGAAATCAGAGGCAGCTCATCGGCATGGAATGGAACTAATTCGAATCTGTTGGGCGAAGCATTAAAGCGTGTGCTGAGATGCCGTTATAACCGCTGCACTTCGGAAAATGGAACCTCAACAGATATTGGTTTAGGTAACTCCCAAACCCTGGGCCATAGGGCGCCGTGAGCTAATGAAGACTAGTATACCACCGCGGTGATACGCCGGAAACGCCGCAACATTCAGCCAGCCTGCAAGCAACGGGCTCCTCGAACTCGAGCTTCTTTAGCATCTCTCGCCTACCAAACAGGAAACCTGTACACTTAGCCAGGACAATGTTGAATGGAACCTCAGCGTGCGTAGGCAGACGCGGCTAGCATGGAGGACCTATTCCAACAATGAAGAGCGATTCCGTAGCAGGCTGATTGTCAGCCACCAGGGCTTCGTCACTAAGACAAGGCCCGGGTTATTGGAATAAGCCAAAACAACTCAAGGAATCTGGCCAAAGACAGCACCCAATGATCAAGCCATGTACCCCGAAGAGAATGCTCGTGCAGGCAGCGTGCCACGAACGCGAGTGTATGGGAAAGATAAGTGAAATCTAGAACAATGAAGGGAAACGAAGAAGGGAATTGCGCCGATCAGATTTGTGGCATACTTGTCACATAAGGTGATGCAGAGGAGGAGTTGATAGGTAGCGGGCCCGACTGAAACATGCTCAAAGGGAGGCCGATGAGAGGACTAGAGTAGATAAGTATGAAGGTAGCCTATCCCAAAACAACCACCGATGATTGCAAGACCATTGGCGAGGTGGTGATGCTGCAGGTCCAAGTTGTCACCGGCGGCGCTCCTAATTAACCGGCGATCCGGTAATTTACGAGTCTTGAGGGGGGAAGGGGATGGCGGGCCAGCCCATCCCAAGTTCGATAGTTGGAGACTATCCTGGATGAATCCTCTAGCGCGTCCGTCGAGCCAGCAAATCGCCGGGCTTATCGTCTAGCGTGAGCGACCACAGCGGTGTGGCCAACCGGTTCTTGATCGCTCCCGAGCTCCATTTGGATGGCCCAGTATTTTCACGTGTGGCCTGGACGGGGTCTAGAAGCCGGTGCTTCGATCGGTGGTGGTTGTGGCTGTGAATGCTGATGGCCTCTCAGACCAGAGAAAACATGGGCTGCCACCGTCACACCACGGGTGAGGACGTAATGAAGCGCATTATTTATAGAATGGGATTGCGAACCGCAGGGACGATCAGGCGGTGGTGAATAATGTAGTAGTGTTGCCCGTGCCGGGGAAAAGCAGAAATGCTATCCGCTCGGCTTAAGGATGGAGTCAGTCCAGCACAGCATGACGATCCCCGGCGGTGATTAACTCCACCGATAGACAGTGGTCAGTACAGAACAGTCAGGCCCTGTCCAGTGGATTGTTTCAGGAACCTCGTAGGTGCCTTACTACTACCCACCTGGGCAGGGAAAAGAGGTACAACTGGCAGTAATCAAACATTTACACCGTAAGTCGCTGCAGCGGAAAGAACGGTAGGGTAACAAGGTAATGGATTAGTAGCATGTTGTATTGAGTAGATAGTATCAAGTCGAGGTCCCAGCGCAGTTGACTCGACCTGTCCACTGGCAGACAATTCTGGCAAAGGCCCGATAGAGAGCGGGTGAACCAGTGAGAGTAATGAATAGCGCGAGGGGTGCATAACCTGGAATCAGTGACTTGCATCATGGCGCCATTGGCGTAGTACGACTTTGGACTGGCTTTAGACGGTTATACGCGATATAGTTCAGCCCGGAGGAGGGGGTGTCCCTCCCTCCACGGATGAGATTGGACTGTTCTCTGAAACAGAAGGCGGACAATGCTTTGGATATGAATGGATGACAGTGCCAACGGACCACCTCACTGACTCACGTTCTGACACCCTCCCAGATGGGCTGATTATAACCAGTTGAGTCTGGATGCTGGCAAAGAAAAGAAAAGAAAAGGTTCTCGACTTCATTGATGGAGGAGGAGGGGCAAGTCTGTTCCGCCGCTTACCATACATACCACCATGCAGGTTCGTTTCCATACAGTACCCGAACTTGCAGGTGTGTCGTCCGTCCAGTCATACTGGTTTTGAAATGCCTTGTAAGTAATTTGTGCGACGAAAGATCTCTTGAAGATTGGAGTAGAGTTTTGACTATATTTTAATTTCTGTATAAGCTTTATAATGATAAAAATTATATGTTGGGGATAAGGCATCTTCAAGGTGACGCCTTCCAGCAATGGTGTACAGTAATAAGTAAAGAAGGGGAACTTACAGGAATATGACCATATCACAGAGATAGATAACTGTAATGTCAATACCACCAGATCTTCACCATAATTTTCTTATTTCCTGTTTGGAACAATTTTCCCTCACATTTCCCCTCCTTCGTCTTTTTCGTTTTCTTTTCTTTTTTTGCTTATCACGCCGATTTCAACTATTTTTACCTTTTTCGATCTTCCTCACCCCTCACCTCCTGGTCTGCTTTTGCTCCCCTCCTTCTACTCCTCCCCCCCTATTTTTTAGTCTCTCTTATTTCTTTCTCTTCCTTCCTCTCCTTCTCTTTCACCATGTCTCAACCAACTTCTACTCCCCCCGTGCAACCTCCTCATGCCACCACCGCCGCCCAAGTCGCCGGACAGTCCTCCTCCTCTTCCGCCCGCACCGCCGAACTCGCCAGTCTTAAAGTAAAGCTGCGTGAGGCCCTGCGCCAGTTCCCCGACTTCCCGTCCCCGGGCATCTTGTTCGAAGATATCCTCCCGATCTTCGCTGATCCCGTTCTGCACGAATCCCTGCTCCGCTGCCTCGAGCTCCACATTCTCGAGAGCAACGGCGGCCAGAAGCCCGATGTCATCGTCGGTCTGGAGGCCCGTGGCTTCCTGATGGGACCTAGCCTGGCCCTGCGCATGGGTGCTGGCTTTGTCCCCGTTCGCAAGCAGGGCAAGCTCCCTGGTCCTTGCGACACCCAGGGCTACGAGAAGGAGTACGGCACGGACTTCTTCCAGATGCAGTCCGATGCGATCAAGCCCGGTCAGAAGGTGATCGTGGTGGACGACATCATTGCTACTGGTATGTTTACTGTTTCCCCTTCTCTCAATTTCACATTTCAGGTGCGAGCATAGTTGCTGATCAACTGAACTAGGTGGTTCGGCGTATGCGGCCGGTGAACTCATCAACCGCAAGGGTGGTGAGCTGATGGGCTTCGTTTTCCTCCTCGAGCTCGAGTTCCTTCACGGACGGGACAAGCTGCCTGCCCCCGTCTACACTCTTCTTACTGGCCAGGAGACCAAGGCTTAAATGACCCTATGACATGCATTCGAAAAACATTACCTGTTCGGAGGACTGCACGCACAAAAAGAGAAAAATCACATACACGCTCGCTCGCTACCACTCCTGGGAAGTGGTCGAACATGCCGCAGACACTGCGGCAGCAACCCCACGGGGTTTCGCCAGAGATCGCTACGGAATCGATCGCATCGACTGGATGGTCGACATGGGACATGATAGAACAAGCAATTCAACTCCCACCCGCCGGGAACGGCACCGAAACGAACCTGACGTGTTCTCTCCACCAGGGCTATAAAAGTTAAAATACTTGATGTTTACTTTTTTCTTACACGAGTCGATGTCAATCAGGCGTGGCATGGAATTTCAACATTTTTGCATAGACTATGAAATAGCAATGACACCATGAAATGTAATAATATGCTATGCTTATATTATAAAAGATCTAGCAAGACATCTATGTCTATTCTATATCAACCCAACTAATTTAACGGAATAGCCGGCCTCATAACCTCCTCCGCCCACTTAGCAGGCAACCCAAGGGTCACCGACTCGCGAATCGCCCGGTTCATCCTGGGAACATACTCCGCCTTAGGCGGACCATTCCGTACCCTCACCTCATCCACATACACCAACACGGGCACCGTCTTGGCCTCATTCCCATCAACATTCATCCACTTAACCACCTCCGCTTCCACAACCCACTTGTTATAACTCCCATGACCCTGCTCCTTCTCCCTCACCATGCCCTCCACCGCCCCTTCTTCAGCAGCATCCGGAGCCGAATAGTCCACGCCCTCAAACCCATCGAGGATCCTCTCATCCTCCTCTCCCATATCATATAATACACCGTACACGGCATCTTCATCGACACCGCCCGCAACACCCACCTCACCGGTCGAGATGCACTCGGCTTGCTGCTTCGAGACGCACATCTCAGCGGGGGGCACGATGTTGGCGTAGCCGCCCTCGTGGATCAGCCAGCGCCATTTAGGAAGGCGGGCGATGGCGAGAGGGATGGAGGAGGAGGGTAGGGCGGTGCAGCGGGAGGCCATTTGCGTGGGGGAGAGGTTGGAGCCGTAGGCAAAGTAGAGGGGTTTAGCGGTACCACTGGTGAGGGTGGTTGTGGGGGGTGGGGATGGGGTCGTGGAGGTGAGTTCGGTGAGAGTTGTTGTGGTGGTTGTGGTGGGTTTGGTTGCTGAGGTGGCAGTAGTGATGTTGATGGGGGTGGTGGTGGTGTCGACGTCGAGGTCTGTGTGGAGATGCATTTTGTGTGTATTGAGTGAGAAGTTTGGTTTGTAGTGGTTGTAGTTGTGATAGTAGAGAGGGATGGGACTGGTAGTATGTAGATATATACTCAAGAAAGAAAGAGTGAAGAGTAAGAAGAGAGAGTGACTAGAATAATAGTACTCCAACCAGCCCAGATAAATAAACCTAAATGGAAAGAGAACAAGTATGTCTTGCTTTCAAAAACAAAAGACCACCTATAAAGAAGAAAGAAAAGAAAACCAAGTATTTATACCCATCCATCCATTGCCCCCCTCCTTTCCTCCAAATCAACTAAATCAGGGACACATTCCAAACCACGTAAACCTTAAACCTCCTCGCTTTCATTTTCGCCATCCCGCGCCGTTCGCCTTACATTATACTTTTCCTTCGGTTCTAAATCGGCAGGGACGGTTTTTCAGTTATGGATCGATTTTCTCCACGGGGTTTTACCGTTTCAACCAATCGGCAAGTAAATCTGCCCCACCGCCACTACTTGTTACTTTCTTCAGCGGTCAGTCTGAGGCTGAGCAAAGCTGAGTCATCTGTGCCACTGAGTTACCCCGTGGCAGCCACAACTACCTACAACCAATACTTTTCGTAACCATTAATCTTAATGGCGACATTTGATGTGACGGGGGCGGATCTTCGGTCGTGGAGGCTAGAGGGGGACCCGAATGATTGCCGATCAATTTTTTATCTTTCCGTTTCGGAGGTTGCCGTATGGAGGTGGCGAGAGATTGAATGGAGATCATCGTTGAGTTGGTATGTGTGTATGTCATGGCTATGGCTTTGGTATGTTAATGTGCGAGGTGGAGGCGGGAGGAGTGACGTGTACTGGGAATGTTACTATGTCATGTTTTATTATACTATGCTATGATGCTATCTTAGGTAGGTAGGTAGTTACTCGTTGCAATGGCTATGTACCAGGGTAGTACATATGTCGTCTCACAAAATATACAAATTATTGATGGGAACACCCTGCGATCGTACTGAATATCGCCGTTTGATTCCCACTCCCGTGGCCTGTCGCAGTAGCTCGTATGTCTCTTGCCCTCCGCCTACCATGATCACGCTGAGAAGCTGGCGTCGCGGGACGCCCGCGGCTGTCATTTGCGTCTCGTCCAGATGGGGCCGCACCAGATGGGGTTCTGCACGGACCGCGGCTAACCCGGGGGTTGTGGTGGTGGTGTCTGATCCGTCGTGCTGCTCCTCGACTTCGTCATCGTAGGAGACCACGATGACGAGTTTCAGGGCGTACCGGGAAGGCGGATACGCGGCGATGTTGCGCAGCTTCTGCGAAAAGCTGCATCCGCCGCGCTTGATCACGAGAACCTGGTGGTTCTGTGCTACTTCTCGGAGGATGCGGTCGTCGCAGAGATCGTCCGCGAAGTAGATGCTGTTCCAGGTGAGGCGTTGCTTGGAAGGGTCGCCTGTGATGGAGACGGTTGTGGCGTCTTCCACGTCGGGGAGTGGGGCGGAGCCGAGCCCCGTGGAGATGGCGGCCGGGAGCAGGAGACGTAACGAGGTTGGTTTCTTCTTCTGCGGCAGGCTGGTCTGGCCTTGCACTTCATCCCGGAGGAGAGTGGATAGGGTGTTGACCAGCGAGGAGAGGACGGTCTTCATGCTGGAGGTCGATGCATCTACGCTGCCGACTTTGCTGTCGACGGCGCTGGAGCCGTGGACGATGGCTCCATTGGCACGTCGAGGTGCAGCTGGTTCATGACTATCATCTGAATCATTTCGTCGACGGATAGACTCTGGGATAACGTCAATGACGATGTCAACCATGGCGGTGTCGCGAACCCGCGTGAAGTTCGGGTCGGTGGGGTCGAGGACATCAAATGTGATTTCCCGTAGAAGATATACCTTCTCGTCTTTGCCCAGCGGCACGTTGTTGATCACCTGGACTCGGAATTCGTCCCCTTCTGAACTGCCAGTTTCTCCTAGAACGGGGACATCCTGGACCATACTCAGCCGTAGGCCCCCGATGGCTTTGATGAAGATGCCATCGCGCACTCGTTCCAGTGATCCGGGGCCCACGACCATACCGGGAAGCGCGGGGAAAGAGATGTCGAGCGTAGGGCGAATTGTCATCGGTGCGCTGGTCGCGTTGAACGGGACCAGCTCTGGAGGCAATGTCCACGGGAAGAATGTGTAGTTGGTGGGCGACGACAAGTCTGATACTGATACGCTCGGGTGATCCCGAGCATAATCCAGAAGGGGGCCTTCTGCCACGCCTCGACTCGGCATAAGATGTAGACGTGCCAGGTTCGCGGCGTGGAACAGATCGGACCGAGCCGCAGTGGATGAGACTCCTAGTGTGGGAGGCTCAGGTGCTGTTGGGCAGGTCAAACTCTCGCTCTCCACGTCGACCGGTACCTGCTTGCGCTCCGCGCGCTGCCGTGCCGTGCTGTTTTTGGGTATAATAAGAGGGTGGCCCTCGGTGGAAAAGACGAACGGCTGATCTAGCTTATTGAGAGGATGGTCAAAATCGTACAGCAGAAACATGTACTTGGCAGTTTCACCCAGGAAGAAGCTTTCCATGCGGTCATTGAGCTCGCCATTGCGGACGTCCTGAATACCGGC
Source organism: Aspergillus neoniger CBS 115656 (assembly GCF_003184625.1). NCBI lineage: Eukaryota > Fungi > Ascomycota > Eurotiomycetes > Eurotiales > Aspergillaceae > Aspergillus > Aspergillus neoniger. Next base: position 254,140 of record NW_020291162.1, on the reverse strand, counting down.
CCAACCGCACTTGGTCCAGCATCGCCGTTTCAAATCCCGCAGTACCATCTCACCGACATGCAGGTACCAGGGATCCTTTGTCGCTCGGTAGAGGTAGTAAGTAGATTCGACGAATTCAGGGCGGCCACCGTACCAGGAAAGGCCCTGCTCAATGTCCCCGGTGGCGACATTCCATCGTTCAGGCAGTCCAGAAAACCGAGTCCAGACTGCCGTCGTCAGAAGATGGATGCCGATAGCTTCGTCTACCTCTCCCGCCAAAGTAAGAAGTCCGGGGTAGAAGGCGCTGAGACTGTCGATCCAAAAAGCACGAGTCGCTCCGGTGAAGATGTCTCCCTGTATCAAATGCGGATGCTGATGGCCCTCACCGCGGTATAGGTGACGTTTGATCGAGGCATGAGACTCCTCCCAGACCTTCAGAAAGGCATCTGCCGAGTGCTCATATTCTGAAAGTGGCAAGAAATAGTCGTCCAGAACATGCCATGGGCTGCTGGTATTGACCGGGGGTCGTTCCCCTGACGAGAGGAGCACGTAGGACTTGAAAGCATACTCGAAGAAGCTATCAATCCCTGCGCCAATCTGAGACATCGTATTGTTAGCCACGTCTAAATGCACTTGCTTGAAAACTCACCCCAGTGTAGGAATGAACCCATCTGCCAGACTCGGCATCAATACCAGACCCTATCAGTCCAATATCACTCCTCCTTGCCCAAACGGCCCAGAATGCCCGCTTGGCAAGCTCCTCATACCGCCCATCGCCTGTAAGCCTGCTCAAGACCGTAAACTCTAAGACCAGACTGCCAGCGCCAGCGCTGCAAGTTTCCGTGGTCTCAAAGGTCGAGGAGCGGCGAGGCTTTTGGCACTGTTCAGGATTGGCTTTGTCACACGTAGGGGCTGCATTGAACGGCGAGTTTGCGTAGTACGGCTGCCGTTGCACTCCGTATTTCAGGTTCACTCGAGGGTAAGGGAGACCAGTGTCCGTATAAAACGCGGGCAGGATTCGATTCGCAAGATCGACAGCAAGTCGTAGAAGTTGGCCATCGTAGACAAACCCGTCCTCCCACTCGATGCCGTGACTACCTTCAGGGAAGGAATGCTTATCCCAGGCTCTGGCGAAGTTGGCTTCGGCCTCCGGCGGATTGTATCCGCTGATAGGAAGATCGCCCACAGCAAAAAGATGAGCACTGAGTAGACCACCTAGGGAGAACCATTAATCGATGCATACTCCTCCATCCACAATATCCAATGCCTACCTAATCCTCGAATCACCGTCTCGAACACCTGCACTTTGCTATCCATATCGAACCCTCGACCCCTCTGGCCCTGGCCTGCGGGGCCATTGGATCCATCACCGTACAGTGTAACAAAATCCTTCACTCCGTTTTGAAAGTAATCCCACGCCTTCTGGCCCTGGTCGGGACTCGAGGAAAGTATGGCCAGGGAGGACAGACTGTCGATCAGAGTCAAGGAATAATTTCCCAGGACATCATTGAGCTCTGCATGCGCGGGATTATCTCGGTCGCGAACCAGCGGACGGCATGTTAAAGGGCGTAGTTCGTCTTCAGGAAAGGCGTGCTCGAGATAGTTGTCGAATCCGTGGTAGAACATATGCTCTGTCTCCTTCCTAGACATCGAAAGGTGTCAGTCGATCGGCCTTACACCAGGGAGACTAGAAATCTCAGTTATGAGTGGTGAGAATTACCTGAGCTCCTTAACCTGATCGGTCCGCATGCCCTGGGCCATGGCGAGCCACAGCGACAGCTGTAAGACCCAGGTCAAGATCCATGCTGAACGGAGGGCGGACATCTGCGAGTGCCAACATCCCGAGCGCATTACCGCAGTAGCGAAACAGTTATCAATGGCATGGGAGCGCGTTGATGAACTGTTGAATGTGGAATCCCCGCAGACCGGCGAACTGAATTGCCTCCAGAGAAAGGGTTCCTGGAGGGAAGAGGCTTGAGGGGAAGTTGGTGGTGGCAGCGGTGCCGCACGTGAGGTCGTATTCAATCCGCGGCGAACCAATTTGCGGCCAGATATCCCGTTCACATTCTCTCCACTCCCCCCTTCCCTTCGGACTACAGGATCCCTTAATTCCACTATAGGGGATGTCTATATTATTAATACAGATTTTTTGATGAATCAGCTTGCTTACGGTGGGCCTCGTTCCCGGATAATTTCACATTTAGACGGTTAAGATGTACTTTGCAGTAGAAAACCAAGCTTAATGAAATAGCGCTCAAACAATGCTGGCCGGATAGATCAGTGTGTATATGCCAATGTAACTCCCGCTTCATCCAAAAAAATCAAGTATAAACAAAACGAAGAAACAGCATATGGTTGGTGATGAGAAAGTCGCCAAAAAAAAGGAAGGAAGTAAAGTCACAGGGGATATCTCGAGTAAAGGAAATACAGATGAAGGTGATCACAGTGTCGCTATATAAATGATTTTGCGGATAACGAGACGATTATGGATGTCATTGTGTCGGTGAATCCAGCTTCAGTATGTCGAGAAAAGAGAGAGAGGGATATGTACGGGTCACGGTTGATGCCCTGATTCTTCAGGAATGCGCCATTGCGTGAATGATCGGGGTTGCGCTTCTATCACATAGTCGACGCCGTTGTCAGAGGTGTAGCTAGGCGGCCGTGGGATCCGCGATTTGTTGCTCCCATGCCTGCCGACGCCCTTTGGCGCGTGTGCATTGTTATTCTCGATGCGCTGCCAATACAGCAAGTCGGGGTTAATCCTCTGCATATAGAAGTCAGCGGGACTGGTCACCATCAAAGAAACGAATGATTCCTGTAATCATGGCGATACTTACCACACTTTCCCGCCAAAGACCGTAGGCGGGAGGAGGCGCTGTGACCTTTTCGCGTACGGCATTCGGGCTCGCTGCTCCAACGTCCTCATCGCCAGCCAAAATAACGTGGATAGGACGCGCTGGTTGCGCATAGCCGGCTGGCCCTGCCCTGCTGGGTATGCGGTTCGTAGCGACATCAGAGTCAGGCCGTCGTAACAGTGCCATCAAGAAGCGCGTGAGAGAATGACAGAAAACAATGCCAAGAATTAAGATCATGAAGATGAGAAGAATTTGGAGTTCTCGGCCCAATGTCGTACGGGAAGCAGCGAATGCGAGGTAAATGGCGATAACGAGTATGAGGAAACATGCGGATATAACTAGCGTGATCAGTCGCCTCCGCAGTTTCTTCTCCTTCAGCCGTGATACAAACGATTGCCTGCATCGGAGGTCTTCAGGGTCTGGCGGGGGGTGTGCTCCATGCGAATCTCGTCCTGAGCGCGCATGCGACCGTGCTTCGCCGGAGCTTCCTGCTGCTGCGGACTGCAACTCAATTGGGACATACGGTCCTCTTGGCGCATATTGAGATGCAGCAGCATCTCTAAGAGAACTATGCGACGGTGCTGGTCGACCAGGTAGACGCGATTCGCGACGCCCAGCGCGGTCACCAAGGATTCGTTGTTCCAGGTCGAGACGATGGTCGGCTACCCATGATGTGAATCGCTCCTCCCGATTGGGAGCTCGTTGGACTTGGTCATCTGCGATTGACCCACTGGAATTGACATGCGAAGAGCGATCGGGCGAGAACATGCCGGGGATCGAGCTGGAATGTGTTGTCGATCCCGAATGAGACAGCTGAACCGATTCCATGTCAACTCAAACTAGCAGTCGTACAATGACATCTGGACAGACGCAGGGCGCGACTTTCAAGTGCTTCGCAGAGATCACTGATGAGTATTATATGCGTCGATAGTGGGAACTCCAATCGCGTATATGATATGTTCTGCGTTGATATGTACTGCCCACTTCCGCATTCGTTGAACAACACACAAATAAGCGTCGCGGGAACGCAGAACCGGATGCAAACCGCCTGGAATGAGGGCCTTTACGACGCAAAGCGGACAATTGCTAGCGAAGGCGGATATCTGTGGCCGAACTGGGAAATTGGTTATGATTTCGGACGCTATACATTCATAATGAAGATCGAGCCTGGGGTGTAGGAGGGGGGCCCAGGGGAGAGCAGCATCAGACGCAGGAATCCCGATCGCGAAGTCACAGGACACGAGCGATGGCGACCCAAAGGCAATTAGATTGGTGAAATTGTATCGGGATAGAGTAGAAGAAAAGTGGATGTTGAAACGAACGCGCAGAAAAAGCGAAGGAACAGGGCGAGCACCAGGCCAGCCGGTTAGGAGAGGGCGATTCGGTTCAGCACGGAGAGAGCGAGAGTGAGAGAGGTCCGACGAACAGTAAACTATTATACCCGAATGATAGTTCCGGACGGAGAGGGGATAAGATATCACAGGGGAAAAAGCAAATACTAATGGGCAGATGCCGATAAGAATGAGGAGGTAAAGATGAAGAAAGTGGAAGCAAAAAGAAACGTTGGAAAAAGATACTAGTAGCAGAGCCTCAGATGTTGTTGTATGCAAGCAAGAACGAAAGATCCATACTATGAACCCGGAATAAACAATGAGATGGGGAAAGCGAGCGAGAGAGAGAAACAGAGAGAAAGGAAGAGCTGAGAGGCAGAGAGTAACGAAAGAGAGAGAGACACTTCCCGTTCCCCAATGGGTAATTATTACGGGCGACTAAGAGAGGGAAGTGGTGCTGCTAAGCAGCTTAGTTGGTTACAGACAGTTTCTCTCTCTCACACGCAGGTCTTTCTTAAACAACTTTTGATAGTAAGTAGTAACTTTCATTCTGCCCTTTTAATATTATTATTAGCCATCATTTCCCTATCCTACCCACTTCTCTACGTATAACTGACGAAACTGGAATCCAGTTTGCACGACCGGCCTGATCCGAAAAAAAATTATTATTAGTAGCTGATTAGCTGGTTGATGGACTGCCGAATGCTGATTTGGCGTCTCTCCTCGTTCTTCTGCTTTAGGGGCTGACCATTTTACCCCTGGATGACCCACGTTGCCCTGATATAGACACGGACACCATTCAATACTAAGTATAGCCACAGCTCCCCTCCCTCGGCCCCCTCTCTTCCCCCCCCCCCCCCCCAAAACCAAGTCCGAGCTGTCCGATAACAACCCGCAGCTGCTGCATAGCTATTGATCTTACGCCATAGCTGTCTTCATCTAAGAATTGAACTATACTAGTTCACTAGTCTGGTCTAACGGACCTGTGCACTGGTAACTACATCTGTGCTCCTTGACACTCTTCCCCGTGGCATCATCAAACTTATCGGACTCTCTCACTTTCGGTTCTGACGGGCCGATGCTTGGATGCGGGTAAAGATTATACTACCAATACTAAACTAATATTAAGGATGGCTGTGGCTCCTCGCGCCTGAAGGAAGCCAACTGTTTCGGTCTCACAGTCAGGGCCCCCTCTCTTAGGACCCTCTTCCCAAGGGGGCCAATCGAGCGCCAATGAATCCCTCGACGCGCTGGTAATTTTTATTAAAAGCGGCTACCACAGCTTACTGAGACAAAGCTGGGGTCACTTATCGCCATGATCTTCCAAGGTTATACAAATGGAGTGCGAGCCATTATCATTCTGACGTATATTATTACACTTGTAAGGCATTGAACATATGGATATACTGCGCTCCACGGGAGGGTATTCAAATAATGGTGGTAACCATTACCCCGTCATGCGGCCGGCCGTTCTCCCCGGTCTACCCAGAATGGCTAATCTACCAGCCTTGGTTGACACATTTCAACCGGCAAGCAAGGTTGATGCTGGAAGGTTCTCTTGCCATCACTATTCGCCACAAGTCTAGCTAAACTTGATGGAGCGGGGACCCGGAATCTGCTGTCATAGATAAATGCTGTTCGTAATGAGACGGATTAAACTCGCGGGTGTGTTGGCTGGGTGTGCTGCACATGCGCTTCCCCTCACTTGCCAAGTTCACCGAGCATGAGCGTTCTATCGGACGATCCCGAGACAACTATAGACAGACATTAGTATACCAACGACTTTCCCCAAGCCCGGTGTGACTTACTGATGGGCTCATTGTTTGGTGAGAACCGGACGTCATTGACGGTCCCCTTGTGTCCAGGGAGCTTGTATAGGATTTTGCCGGACTTCGAGTTCCAGACTACGACACTTCTGTCACCGCTGCCCGCCGCAATCTTCTCTCCACTTGGGTCCCAACTGGCCCGGATAAGGTTCTTCTCCAGACCGACCGGCGCCCCGTCAAATGTCCTGACGTGTCGGTTGGCCGGTGCGAATGGCCGGATGTCCCACGTGCGTACAGTCGAGTCGTGTGAGTTGGAAAGAAGAGTTTGCGAGTCGGGCGAGATTTCGAGCGAGGTGATGGTTTCCGTGTGTCCCGCCATGGAGTAGACGATGCCCTTCTTCCGTAGATCCCAAGCATGAATAGTGTTATCGATACCACCACTGTAGATTTCGTTACCCGCCTCCGAAAGCGCCACTGCCGTGATGGGCAACTCGGTTTCCAGATATTCGATGGCATCCTTTTGCCGGGGATCCCAGATGCCTATGCAGCCGTCGTCACTTGCGCTTACCAGCAATTCCTGGCCTCTTTTGCTTATGTCAAGACAATTGATAATCTCCTCGTGCCCAATGTGCCGGCGTATCCTTTGTCCGGTCTCGAGATCCCAACTAGCGAGCGTCATGTCGGCCGATGCGGAAAATAACGTTCTGGAGTCGCGCGACCATTGAAGATCAAGAACTGCTCCCCGATGACCTGATAGCGCACCATAGTTTTCGCATTGTCCGTATGTGTTCCAAAGCACTGTTGTCGACACTGTGATTAGCCTGCACTCTCTAGCCACCATAACCAGACGAAACACGTACAGATAGATCTGTCCATTGAGCCCGAAGCAATGTGCTGGGCAGTGGGATCAAACCGCACCGAAAAGATTTCACCAGAATGACCTAGTATTATCCATTATATGTTAGACTTGGTCGTAAGTCACCGCGGTGGTGCAGCTCACCATTCATTTCCATAATCGGTGCTTGAAGCCCGCTGGTGCGGGGAACCTATAACCAAGGTCAACAGTGGAACTTGACAAAAACCTCACTCCTCCAATAACATGAGACAAAGCATACTGATTGAATCAGAGCTCCATTTTGCGACGAGCTCTGGACGATGGCTGTGCTATCATTGAGACCGGCGTCGGACTTCTTTCGCTTGACGACAAGCTGGTTTGATGAGCCAAAGGCTTCTTGCGCAGGTCGCTTTTCCCCCGACATCGTTGGAAGTAAATTTAGCGGGCGAGCTCAATCAATGGGTATGCGAGTCGAAATAGGGATGGAGGCTGAGTGTAGAATGCAATCAAGCCTAGTAGCTGGGGAAATCTGGACTGGACGCGCCGACCCGGACTAAGTCTTGCGTCCGAGGCTCTAAGCATGGTTTCTGCGTAAGCGCCAACCAGCCGCGCTAGGCGCCGAGCGCTGGTCCACCAGGCGCGTGAAGCTCCGCCTCAGGCCCCCTCGGTCCACCGAATCAAGCGGGGAAGAGTGCGCATTGCTCTTGTCATTGTTTACCAGCCGCTTGCACACTTGAGTTCTTTTGAAATTTTGCGTCGTTTGTATTTATTTACTTTGACTCCGGGCTTAACGAGCGTGATTAGCAATCATGTCATCTGCAACAAAAGCTTCTAGGATTGGGGAAGAGTAAGCTGTTCATTTACCTCCCTTGACCAGTAACCCCTTACTAACGTTCTGAACCCGACAGGCTGTGGAAGTCAGTAAGCTGCATGCGCATAGTTGGCGCTCGAAGGCCCCTCAGGAACCGAGCGAAGCCAGCTTGAAACGGACGGACAACTGACATACTCCCGACCTTACCAGGACGAGAGTTGACAAAGTGAACGCTGAGTTGGTAACATTAACGTACGGTACAATTGTCGCGCAACTTTGCCAGGACTACGATGGAAACTACCAAGAAGTGAACAAGCAACTGGAGAAGATGGGCTACAATATTGGAATGCGACTTATCGAGGACTTTTTGGCCAAGTCGGGCGTGGGCCGTTGTGCTAATTTCCGGGAAACAGCGGATATGATCGCAAAGGTATCTTGAATTCAACAGGCGGAGCACTTGGCTGAGACTATATGGACCTCTGTGAGCTGACGAGTGTTATGCCAACTGCAGGTTGGGTTCAGGATCTTCCTCAACATCGCGCCCACGGTCACCAACTGGACGAGTGACAACAACCAATTCTCTCTCATATTCGAAGAGAACCCGTTGGCGGATTTCGTTGAGCTGCCCGATGACGGACGGGCTCAAGACGAGCTGTGGTTTTCCAATATTCTCTGTGGAGTTCTGCGGGGTGCATTGGAGATGGTAAGACGGCGTGCTGCAGGGAGTTGATCTGTTCTCTGCTAGCCACTTCCATGCATATCTGTGCTAATTCTGGGAACAGGTGCAAATGCAGATCGAGGCGCATTTTGTGAGCGACGTTTTGCGGGGCGATGATACAACGGAAATGCGGGTATCACTTGTAAGATACATTGAGGATGAGATGCCACCCGATGAGGAGTGATAGCGTCAGCCGCATGGTTCTGAAATTGTTTATACACGTAGAGGCGTCTGGTGTTATGAGGGTTTAATCCGCCGATATGGAGCTGCAGTTACCAATGAATACTACCTCTATTACGATTTATGATTGATACTGAGTCTTGCATCTGTAATTCCAGTCTAGAGTTCTCGCACTAAACCCCATTTACATAGAAGGTCTCCTGCAGGTCACCAGATCAAAACACCAATTCATTGTCACAGACGGACAAGATGAACAATTGCATGAAAGCGAAATTAACGAGAAAAGGAATATACAACGGATATCAAGGCCTAGAACATGACCTGTCAATATAGTAGATCCCATCTTTACAAAGGGACGCTCTCCGAACCCGGAGCATGGGGATCTACACGGGTGCCATTAGTATGACAGGCGCACTGGTACCTCATCAAGGCGGTGTGAGATTCTGCCATCCCGGAGAAGACCACCGACGCGATTCAGGTCCCTGTAATTTAACCGGAGAGAAAACCAGCTTCACGGTAATTGTATTTCACAGGCTTGAGAAGTGATTTTAGACGATATAAGACTACAAAATGTGTATGATATGTAGTGTAATGATTTTCCGGTGAATCAAGAGCGGAGCAATCTCAATTTAAATGTCGATAGATTCAGGCCAACACATCTCCCACGGAGGACGGCCCGCACTATTCACGACTCGGCAGTGATCGGAGACTGACGGCCGTGACCTGTACTCCGTCTGATTGATACAACGCGATCCAGTCTGATCCTGCTGATCTAGCTATGGAAAAGTGTAATCACAGAGCGGCAGGGCCCGGACTTTGTCCCGAAAGAGCTAGGATAGAGATACCGTGCGCGGGGAAGGGTAGAGATCTCAATTGATATCTTAACTCGTATGATGTGCAACATCAGTATCTAGACTGCTAACAATTCAACACAGAAGTCCGGGGAACGGCAGGATGGGCAGATCGGCGCAGGAAATCCTCACCCGGCGGGAGAGGCACCACGTGATGCGCTAGACCAAAACGGGAGCGAAGCATCCCATCATTCCCAGGGTGTGCCAGGATATACGCGGTGGCGAGTCTGCGATTCAGGAAAAGCAGCCTCAAACTGTCAAATAGAGAATAAGTGATGGGGGAATCGCTATGTTATTCACTTCTTATAAAAAAAAGTCTTCTAGTGATCTCGATGATTTGAGAAACTCATTGAATACGAATTGTCTATTTCAAATTTATAGTATAATATTCATTTGTGTTAGTGGGTTCAAATCAATGAATCGATCAATTACATTGTGAAGGGTCGCGGTGATTCCGCTGTATCAGATACACTTTATACACCACCAGATCGGGTGGATCACTCGGCGCGTGTTAATGCTTCGGAGTCCAAAGGAAGCAAGAGACTGAGAGTAAATTAGTAGTGAGAGAGAGACAGGTATCTTATATAACTTATAACCAGCCTCTTTGATTTATTTAAAATTTTTACCGGCATCTTCTCATTTTTTTTCTCGTTTCATCTCTCTCTCATCGCGATCAAATATACTGGTAAGTTGTTGCTCCGATCTTGAATCTTTCATGCTTGTTCTATTAGAATAGTCCTTCATGTAAATCATCATCTGTTGTCTTTCTACTATCTCATTGCCTGTCAACTCTTCTCTCTGTGTCTCTCTCACTGTTACAAATTTTTATTTTTTCCTTCGGGATTTCCGCTGGAACTGCATGCTGAGATATACGCGAGCCAGCCGCATCTCCCAGCCCTCCCACGGCGTTCCGGGCAAGATAATCCGCGCCGAACAAGCGATTCACGCCCGGCCGGCAGTGATTGAGCAACTCCAGGCACCGCGCCTGATATCCACGTCCTCCCACCCACCAGAGAACACCTCAGATCCACCGCTACACCTTGTCCTAACCTTTGCCTCTCTCTCTCTCCTCCCCCCCCCCCCCCTCCACTTCCTACTCTTCAAATCTGCCGGATCTCTCCGTCTGTCCCCCCTTTCCTTTTGCTGCAGGGGCTTTTGAGGATACTTCTGCTACTTCTGCTACTTCTGAAGTCCTCTCACATCCTTGGCTTTGGCTGGTACCCCCCGTCGGGTTGCGTCTGGTCGGGTTCTCTCCTATACCTCGTTCCCGTCCTTTGCCATCCTGTGTCGCTTGTTCGCCGCCCTGCCCCCCCGGCTGATCTTACCGCGCATTTTCGGTCAACTGGCTTTTGTGAACAAGTACACCAATCCTTTCTTCTCTTAATCTTTTTTTCTCCTTCTTTATCCCGCCTGTCTCCTGCTTTCAACTGGACCGTGTCTCGATTGAAAGTCCTTTTGCCCGCTTGTGCTCCGTCTCGCCTCACCTTGTGGAAGTCACCGAAGATTCTTTCTCTTCTTCTCTCCCAGTTGCCGTATGCTTCTGAGTGGGCCACACTCGCCTTCCCTTGTTGGTGATCATCGCGACACCTTTGCTCTGCGTTGTCCTATACTCTCCGTCAGAGATACCCCCCTCTACGTCAGTTAGCGTGAAACGATATCGCGGGTTCAACTTCCGCCTAGATTAGCCCCGGAACCCGGCTTACTCCCTGGCGATCGCGCATTCAGGTCTGGTTACGAAGCCGTTTTTAACACTGGGCTGGAAGCGTCTGTGACCCTGCCTTGTACATTTCCTCACCTCGGGACCTTGATTGCCGCGCGCTGCGCCTCGTCGCTTCCTTTGTGGTGAGCTCCCTCGCCGCAAGACGGTGGATGCGCGTTGAACGTTCTCGGACCCCCCGACGCTTTCCCATCGAAGACAATAACTGGGTGAGGGTGGCTGGACCCTTCTTTTGAGTGCCACCATGAATCAGATGAACCAGATGAACCAGATGAATATGGCTGGAATGAACCCCGGTGCAGGGGGCCCAGTGGGAGGTGTGCCCATGATCAACAATGGCTCTGCCGCCCCCCGTAACGAGCAAAACATCAACATTCCTGAAAACATGATCAACAACCTCAACACTTATATCTACGATTATTTCTTGAAGCGCGGCTACCACGATTGTGCTAGGGCGCTTGTGAAAGATGAGTCCATCAAACTTAATACCGAGCCGCCGATCAAGACGAGTCCGGGTCATCGTCGCGATGCCGACGTGAACGGTGTCGACGGTGATACAATGATGACGGATGGAAAGGATGGAGATAAAATGAAGATTCCTGATGACCTCCCCCGCCCTAATCTCCCTAATGAAGGACAGCAGTCGTCATTCCTCCTTGACTGGTTTAGCCTTTTCTGGGATTTCTTCTGGGCTCAGCGCAAGAAGGGAAACAGCAATGACGTGAGGAGTTATCTTACACACACCCAGGTACGTGCTCTTTACTCTTTGCCGCCTGTCCGGACGTCTAACTGAGGCTTTGTAGAATATGATGCGCCTCAGGGAACAACATCAGAATCAATTATTACGACAGCAGCCACTGATGAATGGACAGATGGGCCAAATGAATATTCGCCGGAACGGCATGGTCCCCCCTAATCTTCAAAAGACTGTGTTGCAGAATAATACTTCTGGCCTGTACGCGCCCCCTTCCCTATCTCCTGCGCCACCTCGCAAGAGCGTTCGGACTACATTGGTGCTGACTGCGTCTTTCACAGATCGCAACAACAACTCGCCCAGATGCATAAAAACCAGCAGGTCCAGCTGATGCAACAGATGCAGCGAGAGCATTCGGACATGGACATGAACGGCCATCGACCCCAGTCCCCCGCATCGGCAGAAAATGCCCCGTCTCCGTCGAAACGACCTCGCCTCGAGGGTGGCCCCATGAACGGGCAGCAACTGGCACCCAACGGACGCGGTCAGGCCCAGGGTATCCCCGGCCAGCCCACCCCGCAAGCACTTTTGATGCAGAACGGACTCAATCGGGCGATGAACCCCAATCAGTTCCAGGCTTTCCAGCAGTCGGGACCGGCTGCGCAGCAGAAACAGATGCAGGTATATGCTCACAACTTGGCCGTTCATCACACACGCTCAGCATTGACGAACCAGGGCATGCCGAATGGTATGATGAATCCCGCGAATGTCATGGCAAACCCGCAGACGGAAATGGTGTCCATACCGGAAGGCCAGGTGTATCCCATCAACGGTGACTACTATGGCGCGAATGGTCAAATGGCCCAGGTTCGGACGGGGATGCAGACACCTGGCGGTCAGCACGGCAACCACGCTCTCCAGGATTATCAGATGCAACTTATGCTGCTCGAACAGCAGAATAAGCGGCGTCTGATGATGGCTCGCCAGGAGCAGGACAGCATGGCTCGGCCTGATGGCCAACCCCCAATGCCCGGGCAGCAGTTGCCACCAGGCACCTCGCCCCAAGGCAGCAGGGCTGGCACATCGCCGAATCCCAACGACCAAATGAAGCGAGGCACCCCGAAGATGCCCCAGACCGGCCTCCCCGGATCACCGAGCGCTGCCGACGCGATGGCCCAGGGCCGTGGATCCCCGGCATCCATGAACTTCCCTGGTGGCCAGATGCCTCCCGAGATGGCGGGTCCCCAGTTCTTCGTCAAGAACATGGCTGATGGTATGGCGGCGCCCAACGGCATGCGCCCCCCGAGCTCCAATCCTGCGTTCAGCGCCCCTCAGATGGGTCAACCGATTCAGGCTGGTGCTGGCAATCGCATGCCCAACGGAGGTTGGCAGCCGCAGCAAGGAGCTCAGGGCCAGCCGATGGCGCCGCAGCAGTCGCCTGCGACCCAGCCTCAGTCCACGGGAACGCCCCAGGAAAGGAATGCCATGCCGCCGCCCCAAGCTCCCCCAGCACCTGGTGCCAACGTCGGTCGAACCCAGCCTCCGTCGCCCCAAACCGCCGCTCCGCCGACGCCGCAGCAAGGCAACAAGCCCGCTCCGAAGAAGAAGGAGACCAAGGATAGCCGGAAGGTATGTAATCAACGCTCTTGGTTGTTGACCCCCCTTGTCATCTCATATTGAACGCAAATCTTAGCGACCGAAGAAGGGCGCTGCTGCTGCTGCCGCCGCCGCCCAGGCGAACACGGCTGCCACGCCATCTTCCGAAGCAGAACACCCGCCGACCCCTACGCCGTCGACGCCGATCACGCCCCAGCATCCGAACTCGTTCAACAAGGCCGGTGCAAATGCTACGACTAGTGCTCCGCAGCAGCCAACGTCTGCCCCTGCACCTCCGCCACTTGTTCAACAGCCTCCGGACCAGACGCAGCAGCCTTTCAATGAACTGAGCATCCCTGATGTATGTTCCTTGCCTCTTTCGTTATGTTCGGTGGATATTATACTTACATTGTTGAGCAGGCATCGGCTTTCAACCTGGACTTCAGCGCTTTAGAAAACCCGGACATCCTGGAGAATTTCGACTTCGATACGTTCCTCAACACTGATGCAGACACTGCTGGATTTGGATTTGACCCCAACATATCGTATCCAACCGATGGTGTTGAGACCGGTGCCGGTGATGGCTTGTGAAATGAAGTCCGACGGTTGTTAAGTCCTTAACTCATATACCCTTGTTCTGTACATTTCCATAAACTTGAGTTCGTGCTTGTGCTTCTTTGCTTTTTGCTTTTCATGTGTCCTTTTTTTTTCTCTGCTTGTTTTCGCATCGCGTCTTCTCCTATCCTTGTGTTCTGTCGACATGATTTGGATATGTGCCCAAGTGACTAGGCGTTGGTGTATCCTCTTTTCCTTTTGCATATCCTTTCTTTCACTCTGCCAACCAGAAGTGTCGACCGGCTTCCGATGGGATTTGCTTGATTGCCCTGCTTGTATTCAAGCTACGTTCCAGTGGCCTCGTGTGACTGCTTTTTATATCCTCTTATCACTATTACTACTTGATTAATCTGGTCATCAAACTTCTCAAAGGGCCATCGAGTGATGCGTTTCTCCACCATCCTAGCGTTAGTCATGCTCCATTTAATGCTCGAGAATACTTACATCACAAGATGCGCCCCTGGCCCTTTCTTTCTTCTTTCCTTTTCTTTCTTCAACCAATCTCTTTCCCTTGACAACCCTTTTCTTTTTCTCTTTGCGGTTTGATTCCATTTGAATCTTCTTATTTATACCTTCTCCTTCTACTTCTTTATATTACTTATTTCCTATGTTGATCTCCTTATCGTGTTGTGGCGTTATAATCAACGAGGCTCTAGTCGTTATTGACTCCTCTCAGGGAAATGGTTTCATGAAATCGAGAAAGATACTCACGTTCTTCTCTGCTGTTCTTTTTCTCCTCTCTTGACTGACTTAACTCTCTTGCTACCGTATCACATTAAATCGAACTGCCTGCTTCCTGCCGTACATTTTACTGCGCTGCTGCTGCTACCTAAGTCTACCTTTACTGCCTGCAGTTATTCCAGCCTTTTAAACCAGATCCGTCCGGAAGACACGTCTCGTCTCGTCTCTGTTTGATATTGGTGTATGAGTGTGTGAGTGTGTATAGGGAACCAGGCCAAAAGCGAACTTCTGGAGTACTTTGAACCAAGATTCATCAGTCTATGTAATTCCCTCCCCTTTCGTACATAGCTTATTATATAGCTAGTTAGCTTACTTTATATCTGTCCTCTGAGGGTAGAATGATAACCAACCGATTGCTTGGTGTTAGCTCTATCAATACAAGAGATTACTTCGCAGTATGACAACGCTCACGCTATAGTCGAAAGTAACTAGTTCATCGTCAGCACAAGCTGCTTACTGCTTACTGCAGCTAGTTAACTAGCTAGCTAGCTAGCTGCATGGCTGCACATCTGCATGCATACATGTAACAGGTCAAATCAAAACCCTTCTCTACTTAATAAGAAGTACCATAATAATATGCCATCTATCATCGAACCATCTAATTCAGAGTTGGAACTTAAAATTACTCGGTTGATCACACCAAGGTGAACTAGGGACACTGCTGCTGCTAGTATTATCATCATCATCATCAGTATGATATATCAGCTACTTACTACATACTACATACAGCCTGTTGGTGATATCATCACTGACAGTAACTCTACTTCAGGTCATGATCTCCAACTTACACCATCTATGTATGTATGCATGTCTCTGTTATCCCCCCTACACTGACTTGCCTAACCAACCACTAATATAGATAGTAAGTAGGTAATGATAATGGTAATGGTACCCATCCCCTTCAACACCACCAGACGTATACATACCAAAAGGGTATGGGGGATGACACTGCGAGCTTGTTTCTGCTGAAGAGGAAATCAAGCAGGCAGGCAGATGGTATCGATTCGTATGCTGTTGATTACTGGCTTATTTCAGGTTAGTTTTATTTTTACTTGTTAGTAGACGGAGAAGAAGTGTAGGTGATGTGATGATGTCTGTGCATGTTAGGTACGTTGGTAGAGAATATCATCGCCTAGAATGTCGGGATCGTGGTGGGAGAAGAATAATTTTTGACAACCGACGTCTGATAATGAGTCTTTGAGATGTTAGGGAGGACAAGGCATTGATTTTCGCTGAGAGCAGCGAAAGTGACATGAACACAATAATTTGAGAACGGAAGGCATGTAAAGAAACAAAAGACTGCTCATCGTTGTTCGTTATGCTCAATATCTGAGGATACTAGTCTGTGGATTCTGCAAGCTATACTAATGACACTCACTACCCTCCAGCTGCTGCTATCACCACTTGACTAAGAACATTGAATGCTAAAACAAACATCCTGGGCTGAAAAACATGACTAACTGACACATCCACACGTTTCACCCCAAGCAAATTCAGTATCCGTAGCAATTGATATAAGGTAACGAGAGTTCATCGGTCATGACTGGACCTCAACATCGACGCCCTATGTTAAAACTCGTTAACAGCCGAATCGATAAACAACAGAAGCTGACGAAGTAGGGAAAAGAAGCAAGCAGTGCACTGGAACTAAATGCCTATCTTGACCATATAAGAATAATTCAATCATCTCAGTGACTGTTACAGTGCTGGCCCAGCAAGCTGGAGTCTAGAACAAGGCAGTCACCAAGCCTAGCGTTCATAAGTGGATTTTTGAGCTAGCAGAAGACCGTGCCACCCTAGGAAATGGGAGAGACCTCTGCACGGGCAGAACCTGTAGATGACTTGCGGCTGGACCGAGTTGGGGTTTCCACACCTCCGCTGGTACGCACCACCAGCTTGGAGGGGCTTTCGCGGGATTTCTCGTTCACTTTGAGTGGCGACCCCCCCAAAGATTCATTGTCCTTGGTCTGGGACATGCCCTCCTTGCGGCTTTTGACGCGTGGGCTAGGGGTAGCATGAATCTTGGTAGTTGCCGCTCCCTCAGCCGTTGCCTCCGAAGCAGCGGTGGATTTAGTGCTGGACCCAGACGCTTCTCTGGTTCCAGGCAATGAGATCTCCTTCAAGATCGACGTCCGGCTGCTGCCTTTGGTGTAGGGTGCAGAACGCGCTTCAGCAGCTGCAGAAAGCTTATTTCCCATGGGTAAAGCAGTAGAGGGGCTATTGGTGGGTGCAGCAATGCCGAACAGGGCCAGTGGCTTTGGCGGACTCAATGCTTCAATCAGCTGCCGGTATGACTCCTCATCGACGGGGGTTACTATGCTGGGATGTTTGCTATGCTCGTAGCTAATGCCCGTCATGCTGGAGATGGCGCGACTACTTCCAGAGCTAGAGATATAATCAGGCATGGGAATATCCTCGCAAGATGATCGTGCACCTCGATGTCGGATAACAGGGTCGGTGAAGGGATCTGGCATGCATTGGCCTTGCCACTGGGGTAGAGGCATCTGAATTGATCTTTGATAGTTTCGATATGCCCAGGAATTGCCTGAATGGCTGCTTACTTGGCTTCTGGGGGCCAACATCCGACCCTGAGCACCTTGCTTACTGGGAGAGTGGGCGTGTGAGTCTTCTGCTGTCAAATTAGCAGGATCAATGCCCGAGTTGTACTTGAAAAGCCGTGGCTCCCGTGTCCACATCGAAGGGTTCGGCCAGGCGATGTTTGAATGCTCCAGGACCTCTACACTCAACGGGTCAGTGTATCTATGAAAAACGATCTTCTAAATTAAGCACTTACGCAGTGGAGCATGCTGGAAGGCAAACGCGACGATCTCCTTGACTCTCTCGAATGGTGGATAGCGGTGTGGGCGACAAAAGCCCTCAGCAATCACAATTCTAATCCTACCATATAGCTCAGCTGCATCCCAATGTCTCTGCTCTAGAATCTCCTGGTGGAATGGAGGGAAACGGAGGCTATCCTGATTGCCAGTCTTATCGACGTCTAAAATCTTGCTGTTAGGTGATGTTTTGTGAACAAAGGTGGAATGCGAGAGGATTGGTGCAAAGCATACACGAACTTAGGTCTAAAGACGAGACAGCAAAGTCAGCTATAAATTCGGCAACAGAAGGATCACTTCTTCTCACCAATAACATGAGGCCACCCTGATCTCTGATGGAAAACGCTACCCCTATGGCACACAAAGGCTCAGTTCATAGCCTCCGGTTGGAGGCTCGGGCAGGCACCTACGAGACACACAGGCCATCAATAAAGACCCGCACCTCGAAAAGCACTGCATCATCTGGCTGCAAGAGGCTTTCTATCAACCGACTGGGTGTGGGCTTCTGCCAGCTATGAACGGACACACGGAATGGGGTGTTGTGACGCAAACTTGGGACGAAAGTAGTGAGAACTGGCAACTGGCCCTCATTGCTCTGTGGCAGAGGACAAGTAGCCGGACTGACAAGACCGGGACTATGCAAGTAGGGTGAATCTGGTAGATATATTGGAGGTTAGCAATAGACTAAGCCACGAATTTACTCCAATCTTCGACGACACTGACCCTTATCCTTGGTGACGAAACATTGGGTCTTGAATTCCTGAATGGGCACCTTGGACGATTCGGGGAAGAGAATCACGTCCCAGTCTTCGTACCGCATTCTGGCAGGCCCAAGGACTATTGTCTGCGAGTTAAAATGAGGAAAATGGAAGAGATTGAACCTCGATCAGGGACTAAGATACTAAGAGTAAAGAGAACTGAACCAATCCGAGTGGAAGGGAGGGGGTTCCTAAGAGAGAAGTAGGTATCTCCTCCACCACGACGAGGAGACAGTAGAATGAAGGCATCAGAGGGCGAGCAGACAGAGGAGAAGATGCACCGGGATTCGCACCTGCCAGACTGGCTAGATCAGGGAGTACCTGCCTCATGAGGACATCCCGTTCGAGTTGAAAAGATTACAGACAAACCCGGACTAGATGACCGGATTTGGGAGGGCAGGTACGAACCACAAGACAGACCAAAAGAGTACTACCAAGACAGTAACAAAAGGGAGAGAGATGAAAAAGATGATAATGCAGACCTGGCGACATGCGCCCAATTCAGATTGTTTAGGCATCTATTATCGAGTCCCATGTACACGAGGGAGGAGCAGATGCGAGCAAACATGCTCAAAAACTGCCATGCTCGCAATCGCGGTGCATACACACAAAGGCAAAGTAGTCGGGGAAAGGAACACAGAGCTCACTGCAGAGCGAAGGGGGAATCATCCGTAAGAATAACGACTAAATGAACATGCCAGTTTTGGAGCTGACGCTGGAAACAACACCACCCTCCTCGGTGACACAAGGAAAACAACCAGACTTACGAACGCCCCTCTCCCAAACCGTGATTTGTTTGTTCACAACAGGATGCCGCCATCAGTGCCCGAGGATAGGTAGGAACAGAAAAACCACCCACCACCCAGTAACTACAATTGAAACGAAGAGATAGACGCATTAGGAAGGGCCCCGTCCTGTCATAAAATCATCAACACCAGCCCCAAGTCCCACACACCTGGCAGGGGGATAGAGAAAAGTACACAACCCAAGCCGTCCAAAACATCCGCGGAACGCGCCAGACGCAAGACGGGGGAAGGACCTAGCAAAGGACCACCGCATGGAAAGAGCGAGAGAAAGAACTGTGCTCCATAATAGACTGAATTGAGAGAAATAAAAGGCGAGGTGGAAACATGTTGTACAGGCCGCCCGGTCTAAGAAGCACGACGTAACATCCTCACAACGAAACAAGAATACGATTGGATTGCTTCATGAAAAAGGACTTCAGCAGAGGAACTTTTCGCAGAAAGCCTGCCCAGGGAATAAAGGGGGGGGGGGGGGGAACACCGCACGCGCATGCAACAATTCCGATTGTCGTCATACGCATAATAACATAGACCTAGGGCCCGAAGACGTGAGGAGAATGTAAAAAGCGGGCATGGGATAAAGGGAAGAAACGGGGGAAACATATGAGAATTGGGGAGAGTGGCGAAGGAAAAATTTGGGGGAGGTTTAAGAAGGGGGAATGGGAGAACAGAAGAATAGTAAAACGTGAAGATAGATAACGATGAAAATCAGAGCTCAAATCTGGCTAACAATGGAAGCGCTCGCATATGAAGTACGTAGCACAGGAGAAAATGCCCATCCAGAGCTATAGAGGGTAACTTTCGCAGAGATCATGGCAGACTTATAACACAAAAGACCCATCGTGAAATGACAAAACTCCTGCTGGTTCTTTCAAACTAAAATGGAAAGCTCTTTTACTAAGTCTGGGCGTTAGTGATGCTCTGAACCCCACCAGCCTCGGAGGGAGAGTTCAAGGGGAACCGACCTTCATAGGCGCGAAGCCGCCGTATCCGTGAGCGGGAGGCATGCCCATGGAGGGGTACATGGGAGGCGGAGGGGGAGCAGGGCGGTAGGGGCTGCCGGCAGGGCCAGAGTTGTTCTGAGAGCGACCCCAGCTCAGACGCACACGGGAGTTTCCAATGGGGTATCCCTGCATCTGGTTGATGGCCATCTCAGCAGCATGGCGCTGGACGAACTGGACGAAACCGCAGCCCTTTCCAGGGGGGATCTTGACGTAGGTGATTTCACCGAAGCCCTGGAAGAAAGAGCGGAGCTCATCCTCAGTGACGTAGCCAGAGAGGCCGCCAACGAAAACGGTGGTGTTGTTGGGGTCGGTGAACTGGTTCATGGGCTGGGGAGCACCGTAGAAGCCCATGGGGGGAGCGCCCATGGGAGGGTACATGCCCGCGGGGCCGGGCATGCCCATAGCACCGGCAGCACCAAGGCTGGGACCCTTGTTCTTGGGAGTAGCGGTAGAGATGCGCATGGGACGGTTGCCACAGTATACACCCTGCATCTCGCTCAGAGCACGCTGCTGGTCGTTCTCATCGGAGAAGCGGACGAAGCCGTACCCACGAGACATGCCGCTGATGGGGTCGGTCATGATCTTGGCGGACTTGCAAGACGGGAAGCGGCTCTGGAAGAGAGAAACGAGGACGTACTCGTTGACCTCGGGGCCCAAGTCACCAACGAAGATCGAGTACTCAGGGCCACGGTCATCACGGCTATTTGACAAGTTAGCTTGTGACCTCAGGACATCTATGTGACGTCTTCTCCTTACCTGCGGTCGGCAAGACCACCACCGGTAGCCCAGTTGAGCTTGAACAGACGGTTGGTGTTGGGCATAGGGGTGCCGTTCAGGGACAGAGCCTTGGCGGCGGCGGCAGGGGACGCGAAGTCGACGAAGCAGTAACCGGCGTTGCTCCTACTACCAACATTAGGATCGCCTTCATATTGAATCCAGTGTGATTATGTACTCACCCAGAAAACTTGTCGCGGATCATCTTAACGTTGACCTGCTCACCCATCTGGAACCAGAGGTTGCGAACGAAGTTCTCATCGATCCAGGGCTCAAGCTCACCCATCCTAAACGGCAACAGTCAGAGACAGCACGGACAAGAGATACTGCATTGGGAAAGCTTACCAGAGGGTAGTCTTTCCCTCGTTGGCCTGCTGGGGAACAGGGGCAGCAGAGGGCTCCCCGGGAGCAGGACCCTGGAAGGGGGCGGTAGTAGGGTCAGCCTGGCCGGTCATGGCGGTGTCCGCGGTAGCAGGAGCGCCAGGAGCGGCAGCGGCGGCGTCAGCAGCAGGGTGCTGGTTTTGGAAAGAATCAAAGTTCTGGAAAGACATGTTTGACATAAAAATTCGACTTTCGTAAGAATAACTGCGAGATAGGTATCTAGAAGTCCAGCATGAATGTTAGTAACACTTTCAACGAGTGAAAAGGATCGAGTGCTGGCCAGTCGCTGTTGCGCGTACCTTAGTGCAGGTAAAAGAGCAGAAACCCAAGCAAACAAACTTTTCTATACCGAAATTGGCCCGTGCGAATGGGGTTTCGTAGGATTCGTCAAGGAAAGAACTGCGTGCGATCGTTCAGACTTGAAATGACTATTAGTACCAGAGAATTGACTTCAGGAACGAAGGTCCTTGGGTAGCAACAAGAAAGAATTCAAAATTGGCGAGGCAGGAAAGCACGAGTAAATCAGAAATAAAGGGGAAAAAATGGGAAAGATGCCCGATCCACAAGTTCGCGGTAGCTCAGATAGAAAGCATTGACGGAGCGGAGGATAGTTGAATAGAACGTGAAGAATTCCCCAGGATGGCGGCCGGCAGAAAAATTGATTGAACGAGCGACTCGGTGAAAGTTGGGACAAGACGAGAAGTTGGGTTCAGCCTTGACTTGCAGGCCAGCTCCGTCAGGTGCCAAGACTCAGGTTCCTCGGGTGGTTGCAATGAAATAGCCGGAAAGGTACAAGATCCATGGAGTGAATCGAACAAAACCGGAAGAGGTGTGGTAGATCAGAGGTGACAATGCGTGAATAGCCAGAAATAGGCGTTGTCACCATAGCATGACCGCGTTCGTCGAGGATACACCCAGAGAAGGCCACATCCGCTCCGGTTGCGACCGACCCGATCGATCCACCCAATCTTCAGCGGACCTGCACCACAAAAGCCATGCAACAGCCGAGACGTATTTCCAACCATTCAGAAAGCGAGGCGCAGAAAGGGCCATGGACGAGTTGATGGTTGAGCGACCGTCCGAAACTCATCGTGAAATAGATCAGGGCGAGATAATCGTAAGGCGCAAATTGGTCGCTGACAGACCGTGCCGGACGGAAGTGGAAAGTCATTTTCGACGACCCGGATGCAGAGCAATCGGTGGACATGTTCACCCACAGCCGACTAATTCAACCAACGTCGCCTCCAGCGAATCGGTAATTCCATGCTTCTGGATGCATGAGAAGCGATGATGGACCCGAGACAGTGGTAGTCGATTTTCCGTCGCAACCACACACAACTAGGCACCGGAACAGGCAGGGAAGGGGAGAAAAGTGAAAAGAAGCGGGAGAAAGAAAAAACAAAAAAAACAAATATGGCGTACGAGTCGATGCGAAACTCAAAATATTAAGAGAACAGTAACAACTTACCAGGTAATGAAAAGCGAAGCGTTGAGTTGCGTTGCTTTGGGGATGGCGCAAATAGCAAGGATGCGTGGAAGACTCGGGCGTCAGAGAAATCAGGAACTGTAGAGAACTCAAGATAACTCCGGCGAGGTGGAGAAAAGATAATAAGAAATTCAAGAAAGAGAGGAAAAGGCACAAAGAAGAGTTACAGAAGAACTATCCGCAAACCAACTCCGTCTTTTCCGATAGAAACAAGGGAACGGTAGAAGGACTGGAAGGAGGGAGAGATATTATGGGGGGGAGGGGAGGGAAGAGAGAAAGAGAAGAGAGAAGGAAGAAGAGAGGAAGAGGCGAGGAGGGGTAGAAGAAAGATTATTCTTCAGGATGGAGGGGAGGGAAAGGGAAGGGAAGGGAAGGAAAACGAGGGAAAGAATGGCTACTACTACGTACTACTGCTAGGGCAGACCAGGGACGGGAGAAAGCAGAAAATCGTTTAGACGAACAAACCAAAACCCAATAAGAATAATGAATAATCCAGCACACAAGCACCCAAAGGCACGCAGGAGCCAAAGCAGGTCTTGGGTTTGGTTTACTGGGGCCTACTTTTCTTGCTGCTTCCAGCTACTGCTTGGTGCTGCTGCTGCTGCTGCTGCTGCTTAGTGCTGCTTCTGCTTGCTGCTTGGTGCTGCTGCTACTACTGCTGCTGCTAAACTACTACTGGGACTGTGAGGAGATGAGGGGCGGGCGCAGCAGCAAGAAGCGCTACCAGCTGGGTGGGACGAAAGTTTGCCGACTCAGGAAAGGCTCTGACGGGGTTTTCTTTTGGGTCGACTTTTCTTCCTTTTTTTTTCTTTTTTCCTTTTTCTTTTTTTTCCTTTTTGGTATTTATTTAATTCTTTTTTATTCAAGTGAATTTTTATTTTATTACTACTTCTATTTCCACTTTGTATCCCATCTGTTCCTCGACAGCACTTTTCTTTACTTTCTTTTCCTTTCCTCTGAGTTAGTTAGTAACTAGCCAACAGCAAGAAAAAGTGAATGAAAAAAATAAATAAATAAAACAGAAAAATAGAGAAACAGAGGAAGAAAAAAAATAGAGGACCGGGCCTTGTCGATCTGGATTTCATCCTGGCGGGAATCGTGTGGCCGTGGCGGGAAATAATGATGATACATACACAGATACATACATACATACACCCACACCCACACACACACAGTCTGGAAAGTAAGTATCTAAGTAGTATTGGTATTGTCTTGGTATCCAGCATTCAGGTTGGAATTGGATTGTTCTATCGGGTGTACGACCTTGCTGGATGTATGTTTTAGATCATGATCCAGATATCGACTGCAGAGTTCAACAACGAATATTGCTAGAGTCTTATCTTGTCTCTTTGTTTCTTAAGATGATCTCACTCATACAGTAGTTTTCTCACAGCCATACGTAGCCATGTTTATTTATCACTTCCCATTGAATTAGTATTCATGATGCACCAAATGACTGCTGTATGTTGATGGATCTTGGTGGTAAGTTAGGAAAAAGAGCTACTTAAATTACTTTACCTATAAAAGGTACGTACCTTCACGACGGATACCTGCCTACCGTGCTTGCTGCGACAGACCCAATACAGAGAAGGTGTTAATCCCAGGGCCATGCAGTGGATACATCCACCGTCGACGGACCCAACCCAACCAAACTACCCTGCGACCAGATGACTGCTGCAGCCTGCGGGTTTGCAACCTGACATGGTCCTTATTTCCATCGCATGCAATAATTTTTGTACTATCCTCTGGTACTTGAACAGCCCTAGGCAATAAAGTCTGCATTCTTTTCTTTTTTTTCCCCTTCTTTTGATTTCATTTTTTATCTCTCCTTTACTTATTCAATAGTTTTCGCTCTTTCGTTTATCGCATGATATTGCTGGTGAATGGAATATGCCGATAACTTGGAAATCAATGAAGCTTAAAAAACCGCCGGGCTTTTTGTAACGTACCCATGGCCTGGGGTTCTGTCTAAACCAAGTGTATACATACCACAACTTGATCTATCTGTCCATAATCTCGTTCCGATACGTCAGTGAGAAACAAGAGATTTGATAACGATCTCTCAAGAATCATGTAGGGAGGGCAGCATGTTGCTCATTATATCGACATTCTGAATGAAAAACACCACTCCCCGAGATGGAGGGGAAATTGAAGGGTCTTTATCTGCAAGCACACCATCTTAAGGTAAGGGGACGGATCAAGTACACACAAAGTATGGAGTACAATATACCCCCCTTGAAAGGGTTGTACATATACTTAGTAAAGATGGTGGGAATAAGCAACTAACTAATCAATTGATACATAGCAACCAGGAAACAAAACTAACAAAGGGCGGGAAAAAGAGAGAAGAGGCAAAAAAAGAAAAGTAGACGAAGGATCGTGATCGACGTGTACCTACCTTGAGGATTCATAAATATGGCCGAATCGCTGCACGAAATCTGCAAGGACCTGAGCGAATGCACATGCAGAGAGAGAGACCAGAAAGGTCGTGAGGCCTTTTCCCTGCGTGGTGTCGCGTTGTGACTCGTCGGGTTCCATCCGCGTCCCATGGGCCCTTATCGTCATAGGTCCTGTCCCGTTCTCCGCTCTGACCTGGTCGGGAGATGGGATGAGCCGAAACTCGACGGTCGTTCATTCATTCATTCATTCAATTCGTAGATCGTTTGCCGTTTACAGCCACACCTCAGCCCTTTTTTTCATTGTTCAATCACCTTTTGGATCGACCATTATTTTTGCCCTACTGTACAGTACAGTTGAGCTGGGCGGCTGAATGGCAAGTAGATAGATGTTAGCTGAACTTTATGGATGAATGGAGAGAGGCGGGAGGGAGGATGGGGGCGCTGAAATGGCGGTCTTAATAGGATTACTTATTTTTTTTTCTTCTCTTTTTTTTCTAACAGGGGATTAAATTGGCCCGAAGAAACTCTCAACCACAATCAAGGACCGGGTAAAACTGGCAGCGCCTGGACTTTGTGGGAAAAGTTCAATGAAAGGAAAAATGGCCCCCACCCAATGCGCCCCAGACCCATGGATCGTGGAGCAAGCTAGCCTGCTACTTGTCTATGACGGAGGACTAATCGGGTACCCAGGAGACATTCGAGAAGCAAGAACGGTCCATGTGGAAAGTGGATGGTGCTATACTCTGAATAAGTTAAATTGTTGAATTTTTCTTTTCTTTTACTCACTAGCACATTTGGAGAATGAATTGATCATATTTATGGGAGGTATATTACCTATTTACACACAAGTACCGTAGTAGTCTGTGGTTCACGTTAATAATAGATAGATAGTGGCCGACGGGGAGAGATGGTCAAAGCGAGCAAGACTAAATAAAAAGAAAATAAACGGAAATCGATCAACTGATTGACTTCCAAACTAAATAGATACTAGAGACAAGTATGCTTGCTGCCAGGTTGACTTCTAGTGAGGAAAAAGCGAAAAGGTAATCAACAACATTTCATTCCAATTGAGGTCATAGCCCAAGAAATTCCGCACACACAAGGTTTGTTGTGGGTGTGGATTTAGCTGCGATTATATAAAAAGAAAAATGGATGAGCCCAGCAGTAGTAAAAAAAAAAAAAGGGCGACCATTCATTCCATGTGAGGGCGACTCCACTGGGGGCAGCTCGAACCATGGAAATGAGGTCCATGTGGTGCCCATTGGTCAGGATCCGGGCACGGGCGGCTCGTACGGTAATTTTGGGCCACCGCAGCCTGTCATTGACATTACATGTTTACAACCAGTACCGCCCGCGCCTAATCGGGCAAGTCAGATTGCGGATTCTGGAATCCCACGAGTTGTTTTTTTTTTGTTCGGTGTTCTGAGACAGAATTCCTTCAGCCTCGTGAAGGGCAAAGGGGGGCGCTGGCTGATTCATGGCTTTTCCCATCGTTCCAGAATTTAGCTAGTTTGTTTCATTCAATTCACAATGGGACATGTGGTGGTATTATTCATGTCTATGATCTAAACTCTAGTGCTTGTCTGTATTGATTTAGTATTTACATTAGCACTTACTTAGTATAAGTTCTAACTAACTCTCAGCTTTGCCTCGACGCGCACGCGACGCGACCGACCAACCGACTGACTGACTGCACTGCAGGATCCCGTGTAGTAATCAATAACTTTACCTACTTGGGAGTTGGGAAGAACCAGTCAACGCAACTTCAAGTGGCAAGAAATACGAGCGTCATCAATTCCGGGAAAAGGAAGGTAATTAAATTAATTAGCTCCAATAAGTCTGGGGAACGATCATCATCATCAATAACATCATCATCATGATTGTCCCATGGAAAAGGTCATTGGCATGAGCAAGGGAGCTGTTCTCTCTATCTATGGATTTTCCTTCCCTTGATTCCATGTGTATCGTGAGCAATTTCCGAAAGATGGGGAAAGGGAGGGAGGTGATAAAGAGATCGATCTAAACTATTGAAAAAGTCATAATAACTACGGATTATTCTACCAGGAATAAGGCTGCCTAGTGTTACCCTTTCCTAGCTTGGACCACCCTTACTTCCAACTACACGGGAAGAAGAGTCAATGATGATTATATCAATACGTATCCACCACCAGAAGAACACTTTCATTATCAGTAACATATTTGCCCATGCAGGTATATCATTTTAAGATACCACATATGCACATACATGAGAAAGCAAGTAGGGTCGGGGTTGGTTACACACTATCATGCCGCTTGCTTGTTAAGCAGCCCCCGTCCGTCCCTTGCAGATTTCCGCCCTCCTTTTCTCCTTGCCTTTGCACTCGGCCGTTATCGATGCAAACATCCCACCCACCCACCACCAATCTGACCTAACCCTTTCTTTGCTTCTCGGCTGGAGAAACCCTCAACCAGGGATTCCTCCTATAAGTACCTTGGGCTGGAAATCTGATACAGGACAGGGCCTTTGTTGTATTCTTTTGTTGCTGAAAATGGAGGATCCATATATTGAACCATGGATGTCTCATATCCCAGATACCAGATAATAAGCATGTCCCAGGGAAGGGAAATTTCTAGCTGTGTTTCATATAGGGTGAAACCGGGCTGAAGCTGAAAAGTCTCATAAGGTCACGAACAGTATATCATTTTTTAGACGCTCTACTAACTAACTAGGAATCTCTGCTACTGTGTTGTGCAGTGCACAAGTACAAGTTCGTACGAATCATCCAACAATCACCTCTCAACGACCCACTCATTTCCACTACTCCAGCTGAGGTAGGGTGGGTGATTGTTTGGATCTCTCACCAGTTCAGCAAGCAACATCCCCACTCACTCACATCGATCCGGTCCCTCCGAACAGCTAACGCGGTCACAGCCTCTTTCTTGGTTCGTGTGTTAGCTTCGGTTGTTAGAGATGTGGATGCGGCACACTTGCTCTGCTGGAGCAGGGCTTATTATTATTATTAATATGGCCTTTTGTTGGGCCGGAAATCGGGACAAAGTCACTGAAGTCTAGACTGCTACTGTTGCCTCTGGCATGGTGTAGTATATTGTGGTAGTTAGAGAGGAGTGTTGAGCTAGGTGATAGCGACTAGTGAATGATAGAACCAAACAAAGTATGACTCCAAGCACTTGTCATGCACCCTTGATATCAGATATAAGACCAACAAACCAAGTATCCTCAATGTCCTCAACGCCATAGACCCCTGATAACTAGTACTGCCCATAAACACCATATCCACCCCATACACACAACACCACATCCCATCAAACCAACCAAAAGTACAGAAGCTAGATATCAAACATCATCATCATCATCATCCTCCTCCTCCAACTCAACCACAAAATCCCCCGTATCACAAACCGCACCATCCCCAGCGGCCAAATCCTCATCACAAAACTCACCCACATTCCCCAACTCATCGCCCAACAACTGAATCGTCCTCTCATAGACCTTGGCCGTCTCCATCTCCCACTTCCCAGGAACAGGCATATAATCCTCCAATTTATTCGCATCCCCATAGACATCCTCGAACTCTTCATCCTCATCCTCATCATAATCATCATCCTCTGCCCCATTAGCATCCTCAATCTCCTTCTCTCTCTTCTCAACAACCAACACCCGACACGACTCGGCAATACTCTTAATCCGCACCTTCTCCGTCATAGACACCACACTCTTCTTCTCCCCGTTACCACTACTACCACCACCTAAAAGCTCCGCAAACACCTCATCCAACTTCCGCAGTAAGCGGAACGTAGGCGCCGCTGAGAAGGGATACTCGGGCAGATAGGAGTTGACTTGGATGGCTAGGGAGATGAGGTAGGGGATTTGGAGGGATGCTAGTATATACATCATACATCTCTATTAGCATTCGCTCAGAACACGAAAGAAAAAGGTAGAGGGGTACTCACGCGTCCCACTAACCCAAAGCACATCCACCAAACCCTCCAAATCCCTCGCTACTTCCTTGAAGCTTTCATAGCCCTGCACCTCTCCTTCTCCCTCCCTCCGAGGTTCGAACGACTCCGGGGAATAACCCGTCGTCGCATTGGAGTTGAATCCATCACCATCATCAGTAGGCTTGTAATAAGCACTACTGAATTTCTTTGCGTGTCGGCGCGAAATCCTCAGTAATGTCGTATCGATGTGATTAATCACGGTTGCTTCTTTGGCGGACCCTGCGCGCAGAGGATGCGTGCGCGGTTTGGGGAGGAGGGAGGGCGTGCTTGGTCGTGGGGTGGAGGGGGCGGGGGATGGGAGGGTTGGGGGGAGGAAACCTCCTGAGGTTTCTCCTGTGATTCCTCCGGTGGAGGTCATTGCTTTTGGTTGGTTGGGTGGTGAGGGGTGAGGTTGAGGTTGAGGTTTTTTTTGGAGTTGCGATGGTGAAGAAGAATAGTGGGGTGGTGGTGGTGGTGGTGGTGGTGTGGGGTAGGAGATTGCGTGCAGGTACGAGATAGATAGTCTTCTGAATTCAGGATGCTGCTGCCTCTGCTAGAGGTTATGGGTATGCATGTTGTTGTTTATTTCGGTGGGCTGATCTGATCTGATGCTCTTTGGTTGCTTCTGGATTGTTCGTCCGATGCGATGCGATGCGATGCGCCGACGATGTCATCGCCAAGCCGGGTTGGTCTGTGCGTTACTATATTGAATGTCGACGACTGATACAGTAGAGAATCTACAGATTACAACTATATGTGTAGAATAAGTTATGGACATCAAGTAATCATGTTATATATTTAGTCTACAAGAAGCGAACATATGCCTAAACCAGTAGCAAGTCAGCAACGCATCCAGAACTCATCTAGATAAGCACATGACGGAGAAAGAATTGCTTCAGTAGGTGAGAAGATTGGATTATGCTGGTTTTTGTAGACATGGCATGACATCAAGCAACAGCTGAGTCTTGCTACTCTGGCCCCAGCGGATTCATCATTTGCAGTGTAAACCATATGGAATAAGAAAAGTGTCAAAACTCACATCATCCGGCATCCCTCCAAGCCAATTCTCTATCGAATAAAGCATTTTTGGACGAACCCCCCAAACGCCATGCTAAACCGACCCAACAATGCCAAACAGGACGAAAGAACAGGATCACTCAGGCTGAGACACCGTTAGCATATATTACACATACCATATCCAAGGAGGGAGTAAACTTACTGCAATCTTCCCCTTCCGCTTCTTCATATCCGCCAACTTCCTCCTATCATCATCAAACTTCTTAAGCAGCTGGTTCTGCTTCTCCTTTCTCTTCTCACGAGACTGGAACCGATAGAAGTCCTCCAATCCCTTAGACTTCTCCTTCTGCTTCTCAACCAACTGCCTAGCCTCATCCTCATGAGCAGCCTCCGCCAACTTCGGCCCAGACGTAACAGTAATAAATCCATCCTCGTCGGGTTCCTGCGCCCTGCGCGCCTCCTCCCTCTTCCTGACCTCCGCGACCTGCGTGAACACCGTCATATAATCATTGACGGTGCGCAACAACTCCGCCCGATCCGGATACCTCAACTGCTCGTGGGTAATGTACCTCTGCAATCCCAAAGCAGGTACCCGATCGCCCTCAACACCCTCGCCCCAGACAATCTCCGTGCCCTTCTTCGCGGCCTTGCGCGCCGCTTTCAAACTCGCCTCCATGCTGGGCTTGTCGGCGAAGACGACGATCGCGTGCGACCCGCTCTTCTGAAGCTGGCGGTCCCACGTAGCGGGGAGGTCGACATCGTCCAGCTGTGCTTGGAGTTCGTCGGCCGTGACACGCTTGCGTTTCTTGCTGCTGGCGATGTTGCCTTGCGGGGTGGCTTGCATGCCCTTCTTTTTGGTCGGGACGGCCTCGAATTCCACGCGCTCTATGCGGCCTGCGGAGAGCTGGGTGCCGAAGAGGTGGCGCAGGTGGGTTTCGGTCGTGTCGACGGGAATGTTCACGATGAACATCGAGCGGGGAGTGTCGGCGTCTGGGATGCGAGGCTCATGGGCGCGGAGGTAGAGGTAGTGTGTTGCTGGTTTGGGATATGCTGGGGTTGCGGGGAAGTGTAAAGGCAGGATTGAGAATCCTGCGATCTCGAGATCTGCCTTCATGTTGTCTGGTACCCTCGGAGGTATTTGATTTTAGGTAGGGAGAGAAGGTAAAAAGGTGATCGGACTGGTAGGGGTTGCGGAAATTGTAGCGCCGCAAATTAGTTGGGCGGAGAGACTTTTTTTACTTTAGCGGGAAATTTTGCAACGGCAGTTTGGAAGGCGGAGAGAGCTGTTTGCGTTACCCAATAATCAACATCAACAGTACTTGGCCTCAATTCACAAACAACTTGTTGATGACATTGTAGTACATCGCTGTCGCAGGTAGATCGCTTCAGCAGAAATCAAAAAGAAAAAAAAATGTGCACTTTTAGCAATGCGCCACATGGCCGTTGCCCAGTTCTTCCCATACCCCGTCTCGAACCATATCTTTATCGGAACTACACCTTATCAGGATCGTTGATCCCACCATTAGTGATGACATACGTCGCCTCTCTTTCAGGGCAGTCTGATGACAGTTAGAGCGTTAACACGAGATGTGTACACTTGACAAACCTGGCGAGTCCTGGATCTTAGCCACTCGCTCCTCACCACGGCCCTTACGGAGGAGCACTCGAGTCGCCGATGCATGTGCCAGGACATGACCTCCAACGGGCTTGCGGCCATCGGCTCCAGCGAAGAGTGCACTAGCGCCAGGGTCACTCTGGACCTGGTTGGTCTGCATTACATTAGAGTATATCTGTCTGCATATCAACGGGGAACGTACCATCAGAACACAGATGTTGAATTCTGCGAGCGGCAACGTCAGCCCTCTAGTAGCACTATATATATATACCAAAAGTTAAAAACATACCTTCAGCCATATGAGCCAGCTTCATCAAAAACTGATTCAACTTCTGCTGACGATCAGCAAGCTCTCCGCGTCCACAATAATCGACCCTAAAGCAATTCATGATACTATCAATGATCAACAACCTGTACTCTCCACCAGCGAACTCTTTGCTGAGAGTATTCAACAACTCCAGCTGATGCTCGCTGTTCAATGCTCGTGCATAAGCAATATTCTCCTGAGAAGCATCAGGATCGACACCGAACCGCTCTGCAATCTGAGCGATACGCTCAGGCCTGAACGTTCCCTCAGTATCAATATATGCCACCTTGCCGTCTGCACCACCCAGTTCCTTGGGAAGTTGGGCCACGACGGACATGGTGTGGGATAACTGAGTCTTGCCGCATCGAAACTCGCCGAAGACTTCGCTGATACTCATGCTTTGGAAGCCACTAAGCAATATCAACTTAGCCTTTCCTCCTTCAGCAGTACATATGTGAAAGGAGAGAACTTACCCTCCCAAAATAGAATCAAACTGTTTACTCCCAGTAGAAATCCGAACAATCCTCTTTCGTTGATGGCATAGTTCCATTGCCGTGATGAACCCCGAAGCCGAGGGCTGTATATATCGACAGTTCGTTAGCACCTCACCCTGGCACGAACAATAACCCCAGACAGGACCATCATCTGCGGTGTATGCATACATACCATGCTTTTCTGAATAGCATCCTTAATCTTCTCGACCTTGACCTCACTGAATCCCTTTATCTTCAATAGATTCTTGCGGGTAGCACCGTGAACAGACTGAGCAGGTTAACAGCGAGGCTCGCTTTAAACATCAAATAATAGACCGGACAATACATACAGCAACAGTATAGTATCCGTTTGTCTTTAGCTTCGTGATATCCGCTACTCCGATACCTTGAACATACTATCAGTATACAGATATGAGAGGAAGCGGGTAGTGAGGGGTATATATACCATGGGCTTGGATTGTGTCGATATCAACGATGAAGACCTGTCATTGAGACAATGTTAATACAATGTTAGGAGATATTTAGACCATGCAGCAAGCGTCATTGCTCATAGGAAATGATGAAGAACGGGGTTAGAGGAATGGCTACATCATCATTGAACTCGTCGCTTGTGTCTGAGCCGGGCATGATTGTCACTTAATTCGATTGATATGGGGAGACGTGGAGGTTGGACAGAGATGAGAGATAGATATAGAGCTGATTGAATGTCAATTGCAGCCGCGAGCATGCAGTTGACCATGAAGGCAGCTGGTATGAGGAGTAGACTAGTCCAGCGTCACGGGGTCTGCTCGTGACAGAAGAGCAATGCTAAGCCCACCATACAA
This sequence comes from Aspergillus neoniger CBS 115656, assembly GCF_003184625.1. Classification (NCBI taxonomy): domain Eukaryota; kingdom Fungi; phylum Ascomycota; class Eurotiomycetes; order Eurotiales; family Aspergillaceae; genus Aspergillus; species Aspergillus neoniger. The sequence goes on along the minus strand of NW_020291162.1, from coordinate 220,777 downwards.
TTGAGTGATGGCTATATTTCAATTCTCTACGAGCAGGGTGGTGACAGCATGAAAAGGCGACGTTTTTCACACCCAATTATTCGGTTAGCTGTACCCTGTAAGCTACTGATACGACAACATGAAAAGGCGACGTTTTTCACACCCAATTATTCGGTTAGCTGTACCCTGTAAGCTACTGATACGACAACATGAAGGCTTTATCCAACCCAGCTCTCAATACTGCAATGGTCCACTTTTAAATCTGAGATAATGCTTCTTTTTGATTTTGTCTTTGTTTGTTTTGCTTCCCATTTGACGAATATCTGGAGGATATAGTACGAAAAGATGAGGAGGTAACCACCGCGCCAGGTACCTGTAGACCATTCACTATCTTCATCACACACAATCCCATCCGTATCAACTTGAAGCCTCTTCCCATGCATATCAACGCGCTTGCTTCGGTCCACCAATGTCACTGCTGCGCTCACTTCAACTTTCACCTCGCCTGGCCTCGTCTCCCTCTTTTCTTTGCCGCACCTAAATTTTGGAAATGAAAAAGATACCCGAGGAGATCAATAGACGCCAACCATAAGACCCTGAGCCGTGTATAGGATCCAAGCAATAAAGGAACCTAAGACTTCGTGAAACTTTTGTTCGTCGTATACATAATAGGAATAGAAACCGGTCGGTGCCGAGAAGTGGAACAGGAGGGGCGCAATATATGCAAAGGAAGAAACCATGGGAATAATGAAAAAATGAGACCGATATCGGCAAACCCTATTACAAAAAAGAAAGAATGGAAAATAGACTCCCAGAAATTGGGATCAATCAGTCATTAAATTCGTCCTCTATGCGACAGCGGTAGTAGGAGCCGCAGCAGCAACGGGAGCAGCCTCCGCGCTGACCTCGGCAGCGGCGGCGGCAGGGGCAGCAGGAGCAGCAGCGGCGTCAACGGGCTGCTGAGCGACGGCCTCGTTGTTGGGGCAGTCGCGGGAGATGTGTCCGGCCTGGGAGCACTTGTAGCAGACCTTGCCGGCGGAGCTCAGGGGACCGCCGTTGGGGGCAGTGCAGTCGCGGGAGATGTGACCCTATAAGATTCCGGTCAGCCTCAATGTCCGTATCGCATCAGGTATAAAAGGAACACCTACCAGCTTGCCGCAGGCGTAGCACTTCATAGCCTGAGCCTGGCAATCACGGGCGAAGTGGTTGGGGCCACCGCACTTGTAGCAAGTAGCAGCACGGGGGTATCCGTATCCACCACGGAAACCGCTGTTGAATCCGCCGCGGGGAGCAGGAGCCCGGGGAGCACCGGAAGCAGGAGCGGGGCAGTTGCGCTAGGAGAAGGTCAACGGTTTTGCCCGGCGAACAAGAAGTTAGGAGCGACGAGAAGACGTACGGCAAGGTGACCGGGCTGGCTGCAGTTGTAGCAGCGGCCGTTGGCACCGTTAAGGCGCAACGTAGGACAATCGGCCTGAACGTGGCCCAGTCCCTGGCAGTTGTAGCATTGCTTGGCTGGATCGGAGATATATCAGCATTCCGGTGCGTTCCAACCACGAGGGCCGAAAACCTTACTCTCAGTCGTACGAGGACGCGGGCAGCTGCTGGACTCATGGCCTGTCGATTGATCGATCAGAGATCTCGTTCGAGCGACGTGACACACAGAAAGGACCTACCAGGCTGCTTGCCTGTTGGACAACGTAATTGAATCAGCAAATGATGCACAATGAATAAGCTGCCAATGAACAGGGTCTACTCACAGTTGTAGCAGAGACGCTCAGAGGAAGAGCAGACCTCTACGTCAGCCCGTTAGCAAATTCCAGCATGGGCCAAGGCGTTTCCTTCCCAAAGCAACTACTAACCAGCGTAGTGGCCAATGTTGCCACACTTGTAGCAGGCACGACGAGACAACAACATTTTGTCGGTAATGATTGAGCTATAGAAGAGGAAGTCACTCGGTCAGCGCTTCTGGTCCATGCTTGTTAAGATCCCGCGGCTGGAAGAGCCATTCGCATCGGCATAGCAAGTGGGCGTCATAGAACACAATTCGTCGGCGGCGCAACTAGACGGAAATCATATATTCCATGCGCTCAGCTGCCGCGGACGAAGTGTAAGCGACTGGTTCCTCCACTGCCGAGTTCATAATGGAGGTTTGTCTTCCATGGAAGTAGGATGCGGACAAAAAATCGGCCGAAGAATGGGTGGAAGGAAATGAAGTCGCGAAACGGCCACGGGAACGTATTGAAGTCACGAGGAACATCTGACAGCACTCACTCTTCCTAAATCCAACAACAGATCTTCTAATCTCCTTGTCAATAGGACTGTTCGGATTGTCAGCTTGAGAACCTTGGAGGAGGAATAGCAGCACTTCCGACAGCCCACTCTTGAGACTCGAAAAAGTGGGCTGACAAAGCCAAAAGCGACACCGAATGGGGAATAACGATAGGGAAAAAAAGACAGAAAAAAAAAAAAAGAAAAAAAAAAGAAAAAGGCACACAAACCCAGCACTGAACACACTCCAAACTAGACCTCACAGCAACACCAATCCCTCCGAACCACGAGAGACGAATAAGCAAAAAAAAGATAGCTCTTGAACAAGATTTCTCCTGACACACAAAGACGGATGAGTAGAAAAGGATTTCGAATGCAACAACTTAAGCGATGAAGCTAAGCAAGGAAACGGAAAGAAACCAGTGTCGCAGGGTTTCTTTTTCCGTACGGTAACAAGAAAGATACCGGTTCGAATCGAAATTTACCATGGGTCCCGGTTGTTCCCGTATCGCGTAAGGTGGTTGATTCGCTATTCTATTGGTTGTGAGCTCTCGCGTGCGCACGGCCTGAGGCACACGTTCCGGTTATGACTTGTATGGTCTTGATTACTGGGGATTGGCGGTACATGTTCGAAACCGTCCGTCTGGCAGTTGTCATTCTCGATGACATGCAGCTTTGTGGCGTGGTCTCTCGAGTCCGGTGCACTTTTCTTTTTTTTGCTCCTGGAGCAGACACGTCCGAAGTTGGGGTTGGACTATTGCGAGACGGCCCAGTCTAGACCTGGCTTTGCGAAGACCGAGCTAGAATCATGTAGATATAGTCGATCTGTTGGAAGTATACGAGGAAGCCAGATCGGCGAGCTGTATGGCCAGTGTAAGTTCCAGCGGTAGTGAAATCTATGACCGCACCTAAGCTGGCTGGTACTACTAATCAAGGCCCCCGGCGTGCAAATCATGGATGCTCTCAAGCTTTCCTTGTCACCCTCCCAAGGTTCGCCCACGGGCTTTCCTACGGTACGCCTCGATCGCGTCGTACAGAAGAGTATTTGGGACGTGAGCTATCAACATATTTGGCTTCAAAAATGTAACCCAGCCTATACACAGCGGGCGGTTGATTTATGCATTATTAGTAGTTCCATACAAGCTGTCCTAACTCCCGCAATATGATGATTCCATTTACTCTTCCTTCTCAACCACAGCCGGAGCCTTGAGCTCACGACCCTTGAGGAATTCCAGCCCTTCTCCACCCTGTAACTCAAAGTCAGTCTGGGTTCTCGTACGCATGTGATAAAGCAATGAATTTCATCGATGCAAATACGGAAACACTTACGTAGCTGATCAGAGGCGAGACTTCCACGCCAACAGCCTCGCCTTCAGTGACAACGACACCACCGGCCTTCTCGATCCAGCGCTGGCCCTGCTTCATGATGTCGGCCTTGCTGGTGTCGGGGTCATCCTCACCAGTGCCGCGGGCGTTCTTGAGGGGCGAGAACTCGTCCTCACGACGCACCTCAATGCTGGCGAACTTCTCCAGAGGGGTCATGGGGAAAACGTCAAACACGAACTGCTCGAGCTTGATGCCGTTGGGCTTCTCGGGCTTGAAGGCCTCGCCGGTCTCGGGCCTGATGCAAGGGATCTTCTTGCGGGCAACGTGGTGAGGCAGCTTGTGAGACCAGCTCTCAATGGATTCGAAGAAACGGAAGGAGTAGTAGTGGTTGACAATGTTGGCGGCACGGAACTTCAGGACATCGGGCTGCTTGGGGTCCTTGGCCTCGGCCGTCTCCTGGTCAATCTCAGAGTATTCGACGACGTCGGGCTTGCCGTTTCTCTGGAGGATCAGACCGACCGACTCGGTAGCGTTGCGCTTACGGACAACCTTCGTAGCGATGTCGACGTCCTTGGAGGCAGCAAAGCCGATGAAGACAGGGTCGGCAACCTTGACCAGGCAGTTGTCGACGCAGTAGGTGTGAATGTGCTGGATTCCACGCTTGCGCATGTCCTCCCTGACTCCGGAAGTCAAGAGGGCAAGGTAGATACCACCGTTGCCATCAGGAGCAACAGCCGCCTAAAACACAGGGTCAGAGGGGGGTTGGGGTAGGAATGTGAATGCTTGAAACGCACCTTAGACTTGCTCTCCATCAGAATCTTGCCCTCGTTAGAGATGCAAGGCAAGACGCCCTGCTCGAAGATAACCACATTGCTCTTGTCGAGGCCGAAGTAGTTGTGCTGCTGGAAAAACTCCTCTGTGGGTTTACGGGTAGGTCCGCTGGTCATGACATACCAAGGGATGACGGCATCCTTGCCGGAAGACTTCTTCGCCAGGAGCTGGAGCTTAGCAATACGCTCGGCCTGGATCTGGAAGAGAGATTTGTGGCTGGGGAGACCGATGTCAAAGCAACCCTTGGGGGCGGAGCTACCCAGACGGGTGCCCTGTCCACCAGCCATCAACACCACAGCGACCTTGTTGCCAGCAACCAACTGCAGACCCTCATCGTACCACTTCTGAATATCCTTGGGGTCCGAATCCAGGATCGATGCGGTAGCCACTTCGGGGAGGGGTTCGAGGGAGACGGGGCCTTGCTCGGCCTTGGGAGGGTTCAGAGCCTTCTCGGCCAACTCGTTGATGCGGACGGGGTCGAAGTTGTTCAACTGGTGGAAAAGCTGGGTCTTCTCGGCGGGCTTCAGCTCGTCAACGAAGGCAAAGACCTGTCCTTGCCCGGCATCGGTGTACTTCTTCTTCAGCTGCTCGAATTCCTCGGGGGAGGGCTCACGGAGAGCGGGCTCGGACTGGCCATGGATAAGGTTGGAAACGGTTTCTTTGATCGCAGCAGCGGCCATGATTGCAGATGATGGATTAAAATAGATGGGATATGATAATATGATGGGGAGGAGGGAGAAGAGGATGGGATGGAGTCTGAAGGGAGAATACTAGAGGGGTATAGAGGGGAAAAGAAGATGGAAAGAGAGCAAGGGAGGAGGGGTGTACAGGGTGTGAAAGCGCGGGGGATCTGTCCGTCAAGAATAAATATAACTAGTTAACTCAACATGCTACGTAGTCATGCTGCAGCGCAATATTATTGACCGCCTGGATCCCTGAGAGTTTCAATTGATTATTTTTAGACGGACTAGCGACTGCCGCAGATACATTATTATGACTTATGAGGGGCCACTATTCCCTCACGCCCATGAATTGCTCGATCGCAGCCCTCCATCCAGCTTGTTGCAGCCAATCGTCTCTTCAGCTGTTGGAGGGGCCGGCGGGGCTCGCCGTGGACCCGGTTTCAGGCTTTCAGGCTTTCAAGCTCACCGACTGGCGCCAGTTCAGATCTGCTCGTCCACCTGACCCCTGAAGAGGTTCCTGGATCGGGTCTGACTAAGAGGATGAGAAAAAGAAGGGGGGAAAACCAAGATGGGACCTAATCTACTAAACTATGTATGGAGTAGTTTAAAGTGCATGGTAAAACACACACTTTCGCTTTACAGAATGATATACCTATTAAGGTTGTATTCACACATCCGTCATTCTTCATGACGGTATCTTTGAAAATGGCATTATCATATGGTTAATTTACATTATTTTACCCCAAAGCATCAACGACGTCGCCTTTCCCGGTATCTATCGTCATCTCGGCGATCCCGTCGCCGCTCACCGTCGTTATGTCGACGGTCTCGGTCCCCGTAGGAATCTCGCCGTGGTGGACTCCGGCTGTAGGATCGATCTCGGTACCGATTACGATATGAGTCCCGCCGAGGACTCCGACTGACTCGCCTTTCCCGTTGTGGCTTCCGCGGTGGGCTTCGACTGTAGGACCGCTCGTCCCGATTAGATCTCGCCTTGGGTGCATTCTTATCGAAGACCATGTGATAATCATCGTCTCGTTGACGAGTGTTCTCTGTTGCTCGGTACTGGCGCTTCTTTTCGAGGCCAGCGACACCACCAAATCCACCCCGCTGGCCGCTGCGCTTGGTGATCGTAGCATTGCGCCAGCTCTCGGACAATTTAGATACCTATTTTTGTCATCACTGTTAGTCCATGTTGGATAAAGGTGCGCGGATAATAGACTAACACTCTGAGAGAAATCAACGTGGATACGGTGGTCATCGATCAAGACACCCTGCATCTTGAAGTATGCCTGTTCGCAATCCTTCTGGTTCTCAAACTCGATGAAAGCGTATTGTAGACTGTCACCCGTACGCTTGTCGCGGATGACCTCACATGACAGAATGGGTCCGAAGCGACTGAAGATCAGGTTGAGGTCCTCATCTAGTAAATGTGTGAGTTCAGAGCGTGACCAAGGCGCGATTTAGGATGCATACCTTGAGTGACTGGATTCAACTTGCAGACGAACAAGACGTTCTCTGGCGGCTTGACCTCGGCGAAGGGAAGATCGCCAACCATTTCCAGCGTCAACGCCTGTGCCCTTGCTTCGCGCTCCCGTCGCAGCCTCTCCATTGACTCCTCGTCCATGTCGTCATCCAAGTCTTCATCATCGGCGATTCTCACCGTAGCCAGCTGTGCCTTGGACGGCACCGGGCTCTCCGGTGGCTCCACCAAGCCTTCGGGGTCTTCAAAAGGATCATCCAGGATGACGGTATGACGAATACGTATGTCTTTGAGTGGCCGGCCGCGATCATCAATAAAGGCCTCGTTGACTTTCTCCAGGACGTCAAATCCCTCCACCACTTTCCCGAAGATCACCGCCTTGCCGTCCAGGTAATCAAGATTGTCTCCAAGAGTGATGATGAATTGGCTGGCGGCGATGCGCAGATCAGGGTCGTTGGGGGACGGTACGGTGGCCATGCTCACAGTGCCGCGTTCGTCATGCTTCAACTTGGGCGGGAGCTGGAGGGGAAATGTCCGCTGGGAAGGGCCCTGCAGCAAGCCCCATATCGACGATCCACCATCGCTTTCTGAGGAGTCGGGCCCAATCGGATCGCCAGTCTGGAAGGTGAAATTCTTTTGAACGCTGTGGACGGGCGAGAAATTATAATATTTAACTTTGCATAGCTTCAAAAAGCTAAAGCGGAAAACCACAGACAGCTTAGTTCCTGTTCAGCCACTCGATTTGTACGCGCGCAAGAAAAAGCACCGCAGCAAAACAGAAATCGAAGAAATAGGGGAGTGCTCACTTTTCGCACGCTTTGGGCGAGTCATCGACCAGCAGGTCGATGACAATGTCACCGAGGGAAGTTTCCAGCAGGACACTCATGGCAAATACCCGGCCGCTGCGGGCGATGCTGCGAGGATCGACGATGCGTTAGACAGGAAGAGGAAAATGAGGGACAAGGACAGGATAAGGTCCCGGAAGAAGATGAGGCGCTAATAGGCCCGAACGATCAAGGGTTGGGATAGTCAGGGAAAGAGAGAGAGAAGGTAGGGTACGTGAGTGAATACACCGAATGATGCAAAAGGACCAGGATGGATGCCGAGGAGAAGCGAAGCTCTGCTCTACGGGGCGGCAGGAAGACGCGAGTCTGTTTTAGTTAAGTTTTGGCGGGCCAACGGGTTCAGCATCGACTCTTCGCCTTGACTGGCGCAACAAATGTCACGAATCATGCGCACTCAAGTCCCTGCTGCCCAGTTAGATAATTCTTATTCTTATTCTTCGTTATTATTTGTTTCATTAGTCCCATTCTATTAATTTTATTTTATTTTATATTATTTTATTTTTTTTTTTTTCTAAATCCTGGTCTAGTCGTCGATCAGCTACCAGCTACTTTTGTACTTTGTACCCAAAGTACAACTAGTCTCTCTAGTCTACTTACAACTACGCTAGACATTATCTACTAAACAGCTGCTAGATATCTCTCACTCATGATCAATTGATCAATCAATCACCACCTCAATGCAACTAAATCATCCAACTGTCGATCAACCAAACCCCGGCCAGGTTGGTACTAAACTACTTATGGTCTGGCTCTGGCCAACGGGGTAGACTATATCCTGGTCTAACGACAGAATGACAGCAAGATGACGGGCTCACGGACCCTGAAGCATCGTGCGCTGCTTCGATCATTCTCGGCGCCTTTCGGGGTGTTCCCAGTTCCCACTGTCGGATGGTCGAACCGGCGCTTCCTCCTCCCGTGTAACCGCCGTCTTTCTCAACTGAGCGGCATGACTTCCGGAGAACCCTGTTGGACGAGAGCAATTAAGGCAAGAAATAGTTTTACACTAGGCTTGGGCCGAGATCCAGCAGGCACTGTTTGTTGCTGTGACGGAGCTGTTGCCGTTGGCTCCATGCCACAAGTTACCGGCTGTGCAGGCCGTCGGTTCTACGGAGCACAAAGCAGAGAGCTTTGGAAGTAAAGGGAACCAAAGGGGGCAAAAATGCACGAAAATTCGGACTGAACATGCTCAACCAAGAATCAACAGGTACACCACGGGGAATTGACCCGGCTCAGCAATAGAAAGAGAAGAGATGCAATTAACGGATATCTGATGCTTTGGGATGTCCCGTTCACTGCCCCGAATCCCATCTGCTTCGCGAGTTTCACTACAGGGGCGTTGGAAAAAACGGGCGGTCTCTTGCAGCTAGATCCAACAATCGCTCCATCGTTCGATCAATGACTCGGTGCAGCTATGCCAGCAATCCTCTGCTATCTACTAGAGACACGTGGTGTACTTTATCTAACCCGGAGCCCCTTTACAATAAGGATCGACTCAGGGCGCCGTTAGGGAACGAGGAAATGAAATGGGATTCATGATCTCCCAAGGGGTCCCCTATTCGGTGGCTGGTCCTATTGCTAATGGCAGAGGAGTTGACCCAACCACTATGTGATAGTGAGGTGAAAGAAGTAAAGTGGCTATTCCACCTTTCAGCTTACGGCTAGGACTTTGTTCTCGTCATTTTCCTTTTTCTTCACTTTTAACTTTCTTTTTTCTCAGTTCTTAATTTTGTCCCTCTGCCCTTTCAAGCTGCCCCTAATCTCTCCGCGTTAACCTCTCGTTTATCTGTATCTATCCCACGTTCTTTGTTTTTCTCAGCTCATTTCGTTGGCTACTGATCTTGAAACATAAGATTCCGGGTCTTATCTCTGTGTGATCTGCCTTGATCGCCAACCAAAGACACACTAACCATTTTAGCTCCGTTCGCTGATCTTGTAGTTTCCGTGATATTCATTACTTTGCAACTACCTTACAACTGACAGGTGGAAACCGTTCCGATCTGGGCCAATCGTTGTTTAATAAACTGGTGGGTTTGAGCGCCAGCAGATGCTGACACTTTGACAGCCCCTGCCAGGCAGTGAGGATATGTACCAGACCCCGTGCCCCTGAACCTCATGCATACTAAGATCTCCCATGCCCCACAGCCCTTGTCAGGCCTCGTCGGGTTCAGGAAGTACCTCGCCATTCTCTTATTCGCCAGAGAGCACTTCCCTTTATTCCTTTTTTCTTTTCTGCTTTTTCTCAATGAGGCCAGACTTTCCCTTTTATTGTTCGGGTCTCCATGGCAAAACCTGGAATCCAGAAGCCATGCATACTAGTGCAGATCCAGTCCCAGCCCGGTGACCGGGACACAGTTTTAAAGACGTTCCATTATATATCAGGGCTATTCTCTGGTCCAGTCTTGGCTGCTAAGCCACATTGTGATGCTTTACTGGAAACGAAATGATCCAATCGAGCCCAGAGGGTGCTGTGATTTCTTGTAATGAGATAATGAGAATTCTAGGAAACCAAGCTTTCCGAGAAAATGGGGCGATCTCATTGGAGCACGTCCGTTTGCACTGCAAGCTCAAGCTCGGTCATGTATCCGCCTTCTCCTTACCTTGACAAGGAACCCCAATATCTAAAGTGTCTCGTGGCTAGACAGTCATTCGATCCGATTCGAGACGGATGCTGTATGCCAAAAGTACTGACTATTTTAGACGTGCAGGTCATTTATAAAAAAGGGAAGAAGAAGAACGAGGGTTGTTTGATACCGGCGGCTGCAGCCAATAGCATTATCTTATGTCGACCATTGTCCTATCATTGGCAAACATGCACACGTTCATTGCTCCCGCAACCCCCCGTCAGTAGGGTAGGTAGGTGGGCGCATCTGAGAGGGTTCCTGCAAACGTAGCCGGCGGCTGTCTGCTCCGCGACCGCTTATTCCTGATGCCGACTTGGCCTGTCACTTTGGACGCCGTTTCTTCTATGAGAGCAGCATGTCATCATCCAAACACTGGAGTGGCGGAAACAGAAGCACCAGTGGATGGCCCATTGGGAGGTGATTGGATGAAACAGCTCAGAGATCTCAGGCCTTCCCAACTAGGCTTGATAGGTCTCGCGGTAATGACTATCAAATCAGGTCACTTGGTGCAACGTTACTTTTGTGAAACAGAACCTCTAAAACGCCGGGGTATTTTGGCCTGCCTGGTCTACTATCAGCATGCCTTGAGGGTCCTCCAACTCACAAATTCTGATTTTCTTTCTTGAATAAGAATGCAACACGGAAAATTGCATGTTACTCCCCTGGTACAACCAGAGCAAGAACAGTTAAAGTATCAAACTAGAAACCCACCTCGAATCAGGACGTGACGTTAATTCCCCTTGGAACTGGGGAAATGCTCCAGGTGAGGTGATGATCGGTCTGAAAATGTATCCCCAAGGCTAGAAGCCAACAGCAGTGGCCTTTCTCCACGCAGAAAATAAAATGGAAATTAAAACAATTGAACCTAAAAGGAAAAGGGCCAGGTCTTCTTCTAGCAGCAAGACTACGCACCACTGACACATGGACTTAAATCTGGCCTTGCTTCCGGCTAAAACCCCCCCTCATCCCTCCCGGTTTCTTTCTGAATATTTGATGGTAGACGGAACATGCTGGTCCCTATCATCCCTGATCTACCGACATTTTTATGCTCGCAGCAAACCTTTGAGAAGTCTTTTCACTCCTTAGTCTTGTCTTGACTACATGTGAGTCTTGCAATAGAGAAACCATGTTTTCCTCCGCACTGAATGATCAAGCTGTGATGGCTCAATCTTACTACTCTTCCGTGGACGAGGCCGGCTTCTGTCCACAGTCCAAGCGAGACGCCTTGTCAATAGCACACTCCGTACGGAGTGAATCTCATCATGACATGGTGGATAGAAGCTCTGCTTGTGTGAGCCCTAGCAGCGAGCTAGATAGCAAGAGCCGGAACTCCACCAGGCGTCGGATACAAGTGGCAGTAAGTTACTTATCTAAAGCTGAGATGTGATTGCAGAAGGGAGAGACACTGATCATCACCAGTGTAACCGATGTCGGAAAAGAAAGATCAAATGTAGTGGCGACAGTGGCAATGGACATGGTTGCTCTAACTGCATCAATGCCGGAAACAAGAATTGTCAATTCTTGAGGGTATGTACTGTGTCTCCATCCGAGACCTCAGCTCTAGAGACAATTAGCTGATTAGCCATAGGTAAATTCGGAAATGATGCAGCCGAGAGCCAGCGAATGGTCCCAGATCTCAGGAGCTACTACGATGTCTCCGTCTCCAAGATCCGGTCTGTATGTACCGACGACCTCACCCAATCCTCGCATGGCCCCTTTTCCGCGGGCCTCTAGTTATGATCTCGGATCAGCCGATCCTCATAGTGCATACCATCGACATCCCTTTGGGGTGGACCACGGGTTGCCCTACTCAGATGAGGCTTCAGTGTATTCATCTCCGTCGTCTGGGTACATCCTGCCGAGTGCTCCACCGAACATTTTCATGGATCACTGCGGACAGACATGGAACCCGAAGTTGTGGAATCAGAGTGTTCCTGTTGGCAGGAGCCCCAGTGGACCAGTATATCCAGACAGCGATGCCGAGGCCGCCCTGAGTCAATCGGCGTTTTACATTCCTCACTCGACGGAAGGCCCACCAATCGTCCCAACGATGAGCTTTCCTACCGCAGAAGGGCAAGGGACGGACCGAACGCTTCCCAATCCCAGTCGGAACCAAGCTCAGATGGGGATGAACACCTTCACGACAACTGAAGAGACACTCTACGGGATACCATACGGGTACCGGACCAGCAACAGCTGGGCGCACAAGAGCGCCATGTTAAACCATGGCCGCATGCAGAGCCCAAGCGAGGCTTACAGAAGCGGTGCTATCAACCGAAGTAGATCGGCACAAGATATGATGTTTGGTTACTTGCCGTCGAATGGCAGCTCATCACCTTTAGTCGCTGCTGGTTCGTTTGCTTCTGCGTTGGATGACGCGGTTGAGACGAGCGACGGGCTTCGCGCGAGCCCCAGCGACAGCCACCAACCATCGCGGACGTTCTCGCATGACCACCTTTCCGACTACGGCTCCGATACTTATGTGTATAGTAGTAGCGAAAGGCGCGACAAAAACCACTCGCACACCGATGGGGCAGGATCGATGTTGATGAGCGGGCTCACGTACACGCGCCCAGTGCCGGGACATCCTAGTCCTCCGCCGTTGGTTCACAGCCCAGCGTTTCGAGCAGCCACCGAGATACACCACCACACCGCCATGCCGTCGCTGAACAGTTCGAGCGAGTACTAGGGACTGAAGTGTCCATGCGTCCCGATGAACGTCCAGGGTAATTTACAAGCTATCTATAGACCGTTAAGCGCCTTGGCAGCGCCGATCCCCAGTTGGCCACCAACAAGGGCCCTAATCCTACAAACAGCGACATCGGCAAACAGCACCATTTTCAAAGCCGAGTGCTTTGATTTTGTGGCCTTTTTACATATTTCCACTCAGTGAGAGAGAAAAACAAATAACTCGAATGTTACACTACTAATCTTAGGGTCGGTTGGCTCTGTGTTTTGGTTTGTTTCTGCCCCTTATTTTTGTGTTCTTTTTCAGCCGGGTGCTATTGATTACCTTGTCAGCCTGACAAGATCCCCAGGGTGGGCTGGCTGGTTATTCTTTGTTCGCAGGTGGCTCGTTGGGTTTGATAACCTATTGCTTAATTAATTGTCTTGAATTGTTTCATTATTTGTTGGGCCACGGAAAAGAGGGGGCGCCGTTGTCACTGCTACTATTGCTGTTGTTGTCATAATACTTTTACTATGTTTTGATTACCCCATCCATTATTCCTGTTTTGTTTTACACTTTTACTCTTACGTTGACTGGTCTTTGTTAATGCTGCCTGGCAGCCTAATGGTTACACCCGCGTGACCTTAATATGGGAGGGAGAGAGTGGAGAGAAGAGGGGAATGTATGAAAATAATAAGGATAGCATTTACTTATTTGCATACATACTATTGATCTATACTTTTAGACATGCTGTGAATAGCTGTAGACACTCTTGAAAAAATCATCTACAGTATCCCTATCTCTTCAATTGACCTCTACCTAGCCCCAACTCACACCACTTATCCTCCAATCCCAACCCAACCACTGAACAGAGAACCCAGCTCCAGCTCCAGCCCATGAGTATGACCATCTCACTCAACTAAACTAAACTAAACCAAACTACTTACTTACCTGCTTAACTTAACCCTCCCCAACCCACCCTAACCTCCCAAGTGAAACCCCAATCCCCAACTCCCCACATCCACATAACATCCACATCCCCGCCAAGCCGTTACCCCAAGTATAGTACCAGACTATAATAATATAATACTACCTACCTACCTACCTACAGTAGTTACAATATAGTACAAACTAATAATAAACTTCTTACACAAATTCTAAATTAAATTATACTACTCCAACCATGTAACCCCCAAACCACACCACTGGTCTCCCGGTCTCCCGGGTCCAGCTTCCGCTCGGGTGGTAAGTAGTAAGTAGTAGTATGATGTGTTATGTGTACCGTGTCTATGGGGTGATGTTGGGTAGGACAACGAACGGGACAAAGAAAGAGATGGTTACTACGTAAGTACTTACTTACCAGGCTATCCGGGGGAGGGGGGCAAATGAATACTACCTTAATCTTTTTAGGTTTTGGATGGATGGAGGTTAGGTATGTCTTAGTTATCTTACTGTGGTGGTTGATAGTGGGCTTAGAGGGTAGTATGTGTATGTGGGGAATCTCACTACACTACTGGTAGTATCTGATAGGATAGGGAAGTTTAATCTGATGATGGTGGTGGTGGTGGTGGTGGTGGTGGTGGTGGCTGGCGATATGGGCGCGTGGGGATAGAAAGAAGGATTGTTGGATGGCGTAAGTTGGGAGGAGGGTGTAGTAGGCCGGATCGGATTCCTGGATTGGGATTGCCTGTCTTCGTCTTTGTCTTCTGGGATCTGGGAGGTAAATGGTAAATGGGCATGTTGTTTCCGGACGGAAGATCGACCGGGGGCAGGGGAGATTATCAGCACAGACATAGGTACGTAGTGTACTGTAGGTACTAATCTAGTGGTTATCGGGCTGGAAGGGAAAGTCATAAGGGTAATAACATAAAAGGGATATATTTAATTTTAATGGATATCCATCCCGAATATCCCCGGTACGCGCGCGCGAAAGAAGTAAAAGAAGAAAAAAGGACCAATCCACACTCATCGCCTAGGCGTCTTGTCTGGTCTTGTCTTGGGAATATGCGGGAAAGTGAAAAATGGTTTTTTTAGAAAATCTTCCCTGATCTTTTTTTCATTCTTCATAAGAGGGAGGGGGAATCGTGATATGATAGAGGGAAAAAGAAAAGAGGAAAACGAGAAAAAAAAAGGCAACACAGGCGGGTTATGCGGTGCCCGCCCCAATACGGTAAGTAGAATAGAGGGAGAGTTAAAAAGAAACCATGAAACGAGTTTGATGATAACGCCCTCATTCACATACACACACGACAACCACACACACCAACCCAGTGTTCCCTTCCTTTTTTTCCTTTTCCCCCTTCATATCCAGCAGGGAATAAGTAAAAAAAAAATTGTAACAATTTTTCCTTTCTTCATTTTTCACTTCAGGCCCGGGTCCGCGTGTCGACGATCGTCTTCTTCTCCATCTTCTAATTCTTCGTCGTCGTCCGAGTAGTAAGGTATCCGATGATCCGAAAGTGAATTCGAATCCTGCAACGACCCCCCTCTCTCTCAACCGCACGGAATTCCATCGTGACGATCCGCTTAGTCCTTGTTCTTCTTGGGGCCCTTGGTCTTGGCGGTACCGCGGAACTTCTTGGAGCGGTTCTTCCGTTGCTTGCCTGTAGGGGTTGTGAGTATTGTTTCGGCGGGAATAGATTTTGATGGTATAAGTGGGTGTAAACATACGCTGCTGTCTGCTGGGCTTCTCGACCTTGCTGCCAGCACCGATACGGACCAGACGGTAGAGGGGCTCGAACTTCTTCAGGGCCTCCTGGGAGTCGTAGATGAGAGCGAAGCCAGTGCTCTTACCACCACCGTACTGCGTACGGAAACCGAAGACGGAGACCTGGTCCTTGTTGGACTTGTACAGGTCGGCGAGCTTGTCGCGGAGCTCGTCCTTGGAGACGTTGGCGCGGTTGGGGTGGAGGACATCCCTGTTGGAAAGAAAAATCAATCATCAGCATGCCGTTATTCCCTTGCTGGTTTGTCCCAAATCCATGTTGTCTGTCTAATATGTCCGAATTTCAATATTCGATATTGGAGCACACACACACAAAATATATAACGTAGTATATACTCTGTGTGCTCAAAAATCGAACATTTCCATCCGGACATATTTCCTCCTCTTATTCCTCCTCTTGTTGTATCCGTCCGTATTCTCTCTGCATTTCCTCCTTCCAATCCTTCCAGCTCATGGTGAAGGGAGCTTACACGACCATCTGCTTGCGAGCAAGCAGGGGGTTGCGGATGAACTTGCGAGTCCGCAGGGTAACGGGAGCGTCGGCCATGGTTGCAGGTGCAGTTGACAGCGAGAATCTGCGTGCGACAGGGAGAAGCTGAAGGGCAGAAACGGGGGGGCGCGGGTTGTCGAAGTCGCTGTCAGTCGTTGGCGGGCTCGAGATGCGCTCGATTCAATTTTGGCAGAGTTTCGTTGTGCATCGCCTGTGGGCTCGGCTAGGCTACACTAGCCGGATGGGGTTAGAATATTACCCTTTGTGGGTGTATCCTTAGTAATACATACCTTACCAGAAACAGTTAGAACCATCAACTAAATACAAAGTAGTTATGCTAGGGTAGCGCATTGCTTACTAACCTATCCAATCCACTAAGATAACCACTTATCAGTATCTACTATATCACTTTTTATCTCAACTACAGCGACTCACTCCAATTGCACATCCAAAATGTCCCTCTCCCTCCTCACAGCCCAATACTTCCAACAACTCGATCCCCACCTCCTCACCTTCCCCGAAGACAACCACCTCCTCCACCCCACCACCCAAGAAACCATCTACACCACTCTCTTCTCCGAATCCCACGCCGCAAATGAACAACCCCTCCCCCCACCCGCCTACCGCACGCGCGTGCTCAAACGCCTCATCACAAAACTAGAATCCCTACTCTCCAACCCCGAGGAGGATGTACGCTGATCCTGATTCCATTATCCCTTGAGTATGCTTTACACTGCATACCCTACCCACACCCCCATCCTACAACTTTATCTAACCCACAATCCCCATATAATAGGAAATCAACGAATCCCTCCTCGAAGAATACAGCACGCTCCTCACCCTCCCCAAGCCCTCATCAATCGAACAAGCCCAACAACTCACATACATAACCTACACCGCGCCACCAGAAGAAGACGACCATAACTCTTCCCCATCCTTATCGGAGACTACTGAGAGACGAACAATCCTCACCTCCGAATCCCGCTCCGCAATCATAACAGCCGGTACAACCGGCCACCGAACATGGGAAGCCGCATTGCATCTGGCCACGTACCTCTCCTCCACGGCAGCAGGAAAGGCGCACATCGCCGGGAAGAAGGTGCTGGAGCTCGGCGCCGGGACGGGCATGGTGTCGATGTTCTGTGCGAGGTATTTGCAGCCGGAGGTGGTGGTGGCGACGGATCGGGAGTTGGGGTTGATGAAGCAGATTAGGGATTGTGCGGGACGGAATGGGTTAGTTGAGGAGGGAAATGATGGTGGGGTGTTTAAGGGGTGGATTTGGGAGTGGGGGAGGGAGCTGTCTAGGGGGAGTGGTGAGGGTGATGATGATGATGATGATGATGATGATGATGACGAACTGCAGCAGGTGGGAAATGGTGAGAAGGTAGAGTTTGATGTTGCGTTGGGTGCGGATTTGGTACGTTCTCTTCTTTTCTTTCCCTTCCCTATTTTTCCCTTTGCTTTGTGGTCTGTGGTTTGTACTTTGTGGTCTGTATACAATGGATGAACAACGTACAACTTTGGCCCGAAGCACTGGGTGCAATCGCCTAATCAGGAGCGAATTTCCCGAGCACTATCCATTCCTCTGGCTATGGTAACTAGCTAGCTACCTCTACACCGGATGAGATGGTATGCATCATGTCGTGTCGTGTTGTGTTATATCAAGTGCTGTTGTGTCGCGTTGCACTACATACACACCTACCTACCTCTTCACCTCCTCCATCCCAAAAACGAGAAAAAACTGACGGGTAGGTACCTCAAAACCAGATCTACGACATCGACCTCGTCCCCCTCCTGGTACAGACCGTCAAATCCCTCTTTGAGAAATACGCCGTCAAGGAATTTCTCATCGCCGCGACATTACGCAATGAGCGGACTTTTGGCGCGTTTTTGGATGCTTGTGGTGTGTTTATTTTCCCCTTCCCTTCTTCTTTCTTTCTTTCTTTCTTTCTTTCTTTCTTTATTAATACCCTGGTATGGGTTTGTGTGTGTGGAACTGATTGACTAACTGACTGTGTTTGTAATGAGCAGAAGAGAGTGCGTTGAAGGTGGAACGGGTGCCGTTTGAGTCGCCCGCGGAGGAGCATCAGAAGGGGTTTTTCCATTCGACGGTTATTCCGATTAGGACGTATAGGATTACTGCCTGATTCTATTTCGGTTGTAAGAGGGGTTGTGTATAGGTGTATGTTTTAGACATTAGAAAAGAGTGACGATATAGATACTGAGTGTATACTCTATAGATCATAGGCATTTATTTGTATAATTCCATTAGAGAAGGTACTAACTGCCTTCCCGTCTAATGATAGTAATATAAATATTTTCTGTATGTGTATGCAATATAGACATCGCTCATGGGTATCATAATATATCCAAGGAACGCCCTCTCCCCTTCAAGACAGGAATGAGTGAATAAAAGAGTAAGTAATGAACCACATAGGGAATTTGTGCATACACCCCAATAGTGTATGCTGAAACCACGCTCATCAACACTATAAGGTAGTAACTGAATAGAATGACAGCACCGTGATCAACAAGATACTCTCGACATTAAAACAATATACCAGTGGTGGTTCACTGGCAGTCGGCAAGACTCTCCCGGAGTAGCCCCTCGTCCACTTGCTCTGCATGTACCGATACAGGCACTCGTGATCGCGACGGAGGCCGGAACCCCAGGATCGGTCCCTTCTGGTTTACTCCCGGGTATCGGAAGCGCAAAGGAGGGGCCAGCTGAGGCCGATGGTGTCGGCTCTTCCTGGAGGTGGAGCCGGCGGATGAGGGCCTCCGGCTGGGTGTGTTGGAAGCAGGAGCGGAAGCTGTGGCAGATGTCTCGGCGTTGGGTTCGTTGGACGAGGTGGGCGCCGTGCCCCAGTGTCCGCGGACCCAGCCGCCCACGCGTCGGCCCAAGGAGAATTTGCGGGATGAGGTGGTGGTGTCTTCGGTGTCGTTCTCAACCGGAGTTTGACTGCGACTGCCGGCCACTGAGGCAAGGAGTGTTTGCGGGCTTTGGTCGGTTATCATCGCCAGCTCGCTGCCCGCTGTGACGATGCTGGGAGAAATGACGGGAGGCGTGGGGAACAGGTCGGCTCTGGAGGACATGATCCGGCGGGGAATGCGGACCGGGACAGCACTGGAGTGGAGGTCGCTCAGTCGCGAGGGACGACGGCTGGGCGTGTGGATGTCCATACCAGCCACGGAAAAGAGACTTTCATGGGAGGCGCTGCGGCGGGGGCCGCGATAGGGCGTGGAGAACATGCCCTCCTGAACGGCAGGAGAGGCAGCCCGCTCGGATTCGGGATAGTTTGTCGATCGCCCATCTTCCCTCTCCTCCGGAATGACGGACTGCATCGGGCCTCTGCCCGCGTATTCGGCGCTGCTGCGACGCTGGAAATAGTCATGAACCAGTTCGTCGTCAATGCCCGGTATTGGCACTCCATCGCCATCCAGCGAGCGATATGCCGCATCGATCTGCGCCTTTTTGAACCGACCGTTTCGCAGCGGCGAAGAGAAGACCGTGCTGTCAGGGCTTGTCGGTTGGGAGGAATCGAACCCGCGGTCTACCCGGTCAAAGATGGATGACGGCTGGTATGCCGACTGTGGGGAGCTAGCCATCGATTCCGTCGCAGGCGACTGCACAGACCAACGGTGAGGAACCGTCGGAGGAATGGAGACGGAGGTTTGCGAAAGGATTGTGGATGCGGAGGAAGTCGAAGGTTTGGAGCGGTGGTTTGGTCTGAGAGGGAGGGGTGTTCCTGCAGCCGAGTGTAGCACCGTCGCACTGCCAAGGGAGCGTCTCTTCTTGTTGCGACGAAAGAGTGACCCCCGCTCCTTCTTGATGGCCGGTGAGTGATAGTGGTGATGGATGTGGAATTCCTGCGACACCCGACGCGACTCCTTCGACTCCAGTTCCTGACTGAGGGTCGTGGACGGCCGGATCTCCTGGTCTTCGGGCCCCAACGGCTGGTGCGACAGAACCTGATCCCGCAGATTCTCGACTTCTTGGTTGGAGCTTTCTAGCATCTCCCGCAACTCCATGATCCCCATCTGTAGGTTGGCATTGTCTTGTAGGATATCTCGGACGAAGCGGGAGACCACCGTTGCGCCGCCGCGATTGCGACCCAACTCCTGGGCCGCTGCGGCGCCCTTCAGTCGACCAGCGGCGCCATCAAGCTCCCGTTCCACGGTCCGCCGCCGTTCCATACGTTGAACCAGCTCCGCATGTCGGTCCCGTTCCTCGCGGGCTTCCTTCTCGATGCGATCCACCTGATCGTGCAGGTCCCGCAAGGTACATTCAGCTTGGCGCCATCGCTGGACGGCCGACTTGGAGTCCTCCTGTGCGGACTGCAGGCTCTCCTGCAGCTTGGATTGTTCCGCTTCCATTTGCGCCAGTTGCGCTTCGAGATCGGCGGCGCGAGCCGCCGAGTGCGTAAGTTTGCGCAGCTCCGCCTCGGTGCTCTCGAGGCGGGTTTCTAGCGACTTGGAGTGGGAGTCAGACTCGGCAACGGCCTTGTTGAGGCCATCGAGCTGTTCTAGCAGACCGCGATTCTCTTCAATGATGCGAGCATTCTCAGCTTGGACTTCCCGCTTTTCGCGTTCCAAGTTCTCAATGCTGACGAGTAACCGATGGCGGTCCTCTTCCGCCTCGGCCATGTAGGATTCATGACGGTGGAGTAGAGCCTGGAGAGCAAAGGTTAGCGATGATGAGCTGCTAGTGGCTGCCGCCATGGCAGCTTTATCTGGAAAAACAGTCATGACGGACAAAAACGCAATGGGAGAGTACTGGGGACGACGCCAGCATGGAGGATGATGGTGATGATGGCGGCGAGGAAGCCACGAAGGCATCTCCCGATCGACTGCAATCTATTGCATTCATCTTCGCGAGCCCGAGCGATGATCAAATTCCAATGGTGGGCACCGATCCATCCAAAAAAGGTAACAAAAATGTGCGGGTAGACAAGAAGTATGTGCAGCCCGAGAGAAGTATGTGGGTGGGCGGGTATACAGGAGAGAGAGTATAAGGATATAGATAGATAGATAGATAGATATAGATATAAGAGGGGCGTCACGCAACACGATGAAACGGTTAAATAAAAGCCAATGGGCAGACATGCAGAAACGAGAAACCAAGGCAAGGCAAGATCCCTGGCCGGTCATCCTTATACAGCAGGGAAGTAAGAGGCCGGTTGTACGACTAGAACACCCCCGCGGCCGGGAAAACCAGGGTGACGTCGGCGAACCATCCAACGAGCGAAGTTTAAAATGCAAAATGAATAATGTAATTAATCCACCGATGGAAAAGCACGGGGAGAAGGAAAGCGTAAGAGACGAAGAAAGTAAGAGAAAAAAAAAAAAAAAAAAAAAGTAGACTAACTAACGTACCTGGCCCAGCCTCGCGGCAGTTGCCAAATCCTTTTCGAGCCCCTCCAAGGCGACATGATTATGAAGCAAGAATGCGCAGTCATCGCGGCCACAGCAGCAACGGGGAGAAGCAGAAGAGGAACTGGTGGCCGCGTGGGAGGGAATGCAGGGCAAATGATTAGCGGCTGGTGGATCGGAATCCATGGCTGGGAGGGAAAGTAGCAGCGGCAGTAGCAGCAGGATTCTTCGGAACAGGTGGAGGAAGTTGAAGCAAAAGGTGAGTTGGCACCCCTACTAGTCGGAGCGATGAGCTGGACTGGAGACGCCAGTTCATCGAGAGACCGGAGAGGCAGTCAGTGAGAGATAGAGGAGAAGTGTGAGAGATTAATTTTAGGCGCTGAAGTGGAGATGGTGTCTTTGCTTCAGACACAAACCAGTCACTAACTTAGTTAACTAATTATGATTTAGGGGGAAAAGGAGGAAAAGAATCCGAGGCAAGAAACTAAGGGCCCTGTCGGGCCTAGGAAGAATGCAGAGACCGAATCCTGCAGGTCCAATGGCCGATATGCACGACCGGGGGGAAGAATTGGATTGAATTGATGGGATGGAATGAGTTTCACTGGAAGAAGAAGTAAAGCGTAAATAATGCATTTCGCCCAGTCGATGATGTCGAACAGTACACAAAAAGATGTAATCAAGGCGGCCAGCTAATTTAGGGCAGCTGATTGGCTCGATCGGGGAAAAGTTACCCACGGCAGCGAAGTTTATCGGTACTGCCATTACGGACATTACAGACATACAACACACTGTCATACGTACTTAGTTTCCATCTACAACAATCATCTACTATGAGTATCAACATATGGGAGATATTGGAGAATTTCTCTCGACACTCACATGAAGATAAAAATAACTCATTTCTGAATAATGCACTGACAACTGTTTGTTCCTTTTCCCCGATCTGATCCGGAACAGACTCCACTCTCCGATGAAAATGATACGCAGCAAGCAAAGCAAGCAAGGCAAACCAGGGAGGCTGGTCGGTGCCTGATGGATGCAGCATCCCGTGCCAGCTGGTCCTGTCTCCATCCACTGCTCCATCCGGTCGCCCAATTCCATCCTCTCCTGGCTCGTTTCATCATCAGCACCAGCATCAGCATCAGCCTCATCTTCTTCTTCATCGGAAAGCCCAGAGAGTGGACCGGTGTGCATTTGCATATTCCGCTATTCCCTACACTGTCTGCTGTCGTATGTACTACTACCTACAGCGCCCTTTTTTCTCTTCTCTCCCTCGGAAGGGAGAGAAAGGAAAGAGGCATAGCCATCCCCCCCCAAAGAACTCAACCCCCTGCTGCAATCAATCCATCATGAGATGCAGGTACACAGTCTTTCCACATGTAATCAAACCGTTCACATAAAATACTCCCGAGACTACCCAGATCGCCCGCTCAAAGTAGAAAGTCATTACGCACATTAATAAACGCCCCGGCGCCGCCCTCCTCGCTAATCTCGTTCACCAGCACTTCGGTCTGTTGGTAAAGTCGCTCCAGCGCGGCCGATGAGGATTTACCCAGCGACACTGCTTTCCATTAGTAACTGTACTGTTATCAGTAGATTTACAATTAACATACCGAGAATGGCCGAGTTCAACTCTTCCGCCACGGCAATTCGTCCCGCAGGGTCCAGGTAGTGGCCATGCACTGACCGTCGCGCGTCTTGGTAGGCCACTAGGGAAAAGATGTCGTCCAGCATCTTCCGATCCCCACCCCGCTCCTCTGGTGGATAGTCCAGGAACAATTGCTGCCCGTACTGCACCGCCTCCGTGAGTAGCTCGTTCGATCGCGCTGTGCTCTCCGTTTCTTCCATGTCCATGCCGTCCGCCTCGTAACCATCGCCTTCCTGTAGCTGCTCGTCCAACTCCATCTCCTGGTCAAACACTGCGCTGCTGTCCGACAGCCCATTCGACGACTTGCCGCGCTTCGACGGCGACGGCGACGACTCGTTGCACCGACGCATCAT
Source organism: Aspergillus neoniger CBS 115656 (assembly GCF_003184625.1). NCBI lineage: Eukaryota > Fungi > Ascomycota > Eurotiomycetes > Eurotiales > Aspergillaceae > Aspergillus > Aspergillus neoniger. Next base: position 197,484 of record NW_020291162.1, on the reverse strand, counting down.
CTCCAGGAATTTGCGGCATCGTAGCTTGAAGTGGATCTGCGGGTAGGTCTGCAATACGTTCGCGTAGTAGGCATTAGTATACTTGAGTGCCTTGTCGATATCGCCTTCCAAGATAGCCGCGCGGATCTCTGTCGTCAATCAGTACAGGGAAACAACAACTACAAGAGTTTAGACAGTCATACTCTGCCGGTTGATGGCTTCGACATCTTCCTCCACCTCGTACTTCTTCAACGGTGCCTGTCGACCATTCTCCAACGCCGTCGACTCTGCCGCTACCTCTTCGGCAAACGCTCGGGCGGTCTCGACATAGCCGTCATGAGCAAGAAACTGCGCCACCAACTCCTGCAGCAGGCCCGATTCATCCAACGGGGGTTGCAGATTGGCCGTGCTGGTCAGAGCAATCTCCGAATGGATCAACGACTTTTCTTTCTGTCCGGAACTATTAGCTACATTACAACTCAAACAAGAATAGTGCGTGGGTTGGCTTGCCTTGACCATGTCATCGATATCAAACATGAAGGGCTGCTGCCCAAAGTTCACTACCAAGTGGACGGGCGGTTGCTTCTTCATGCCCACCGACGGGTAGACCTTTAGGTTTCGTAGTTCCCGGAATGCATTTCCTGGTCGTGGTTAGCTGAGGTAATACTCTCGAAATTGTGAGGCAGCCAGCATGGAGGTACCTAAGAACACGCCATTCTTGGTGAAGAAAGCACATCCCGTGGAGAAATTCACACCACATCCCACAGTGTCATTAGCCCCAAACGTCGGACCGTACTGTCGTCCCTGCCCCTGACTTTCTCCGAAGAAGGACTTCCCATCATCGCCATGGTAAGCCCATGATTCCTGTTCCCATCCGGGCAGTCGTTCTACCGAGGCTTTCTTGCTCGAGAATCCGATTCCGATCATGCTATGTTCCCAGTCAGCAACCTGATGAACAATACGGGTATAGAGTGGCCTCCGCGTACCCCTCTTTGGGTTTGGATAAGATGGTGATCTCAAAGTAGTAGATCCCGCACTGCGGGGGCATGGGATTATCTGCCCGAACGGCAGCAGCCTCATGTTCATGCTTGTTAACCGGACCAGTGTATCGGACTTCCAACCCTCCATTTCCAAGCTCCAGGCCGGTGAATTTATCGTCGTCGCTCCATCGGGAGGGGAGGGGTAGCAGATGGTCGTCGTCGCTGGGGGGTTCTCTTTCGATGATATCATAGGTCATGCCCCGATGGGAGGGTGCAATCCGGGGCAAGCTAGCCTGGCTGGAGGAAGTGGAGAGGTTATTCGAGGTGGAGGAGGGAATGGCGCCATCGCGCTGGGCTGCATGCTTTGCCCGACGGGCGGCATCGAGACGGGAGACATAGCGGGAGTTTTGGAGATATGAGGGGGTGAAGGAGGGTGTGGCCGAGTCGGTGAATGCACCCGGATTGTGATAGCAAGGGTCAAAGCGGGCGAGGTTGGCAAACTTCCGAGAGTAAGGAGGAAGCGAATCGCCGGGCGATGACCTCCATGAGGAGTTCATTTGCATCTCGGCATCCACGGCGGCGGATGGCCTCAGCAGGCGGGCTTCGGGAGAGAAAGGCGGCGGCGGGGGATACGAGGCGGTGGAGGTGGAGAGGGAGGGGGAGAAGGGCGAGAAAGGATGATTGCTAAAGGTGGGAGGGGAGAGAGCGGCGGTCCCCGACAGCACTGAAGCGTAAGAAGACCGACGGGGGATGGAGGAGATACTGGGGACGTTGGAGTAGTAGTCGTAAGTCGAAGGAGTGGAGGAGGTGGTGGTGGTGGTAGTAGCGGCAGTAGTGGAGGCAGTAGTAGTTGAGGTAGTGAGAGCAGCAGCTGCTCGTGGAGCTCCACCGGAAGGGGGAAACGATGCGTCAGTCATGGCTGCTGCTTCTGCTACTGCTGCTGCCGCCGCTGCCGGGTACTAACTTAACGCTTGCTCTGTTAGTTTACTTAGCCAGTACTTTCAAATAATGTCTTTCATTCGTACCATTTGTATCTGCACGGTGAATTGTGATGAATTTCTGTTCGCTCGTCCGTTTTTTCTTTTGTTTCTTGCTGATCAGCAGTTATACTCTGCAGCAGAACTTCCCTCGTTCTTTGTCGTTTTCCCCGTTGCTTGCGGGTCTGGCTTTGGCTCACTGTCTCGTGGAGTATTAGTTAGTTCTGGGGCACTTCCGTAACCGGGGAGCGTAAGTGGAGCAACATAACTCTCCCCCTAAAGGGCTGATCGATAGTAGTACGTAGTAGAAGACGAAAGAGAGAGAGAGAGAGAGATACATACATGAAGCCAACGATCAATCCAGAAACGCGCTTCGTGCTCACATCAACACAAGCAGAAATCCCAGCACAAAACCAAAGTGAAAACAAAAAGGAAAAACAAAAGAACGAAATCCTCAAAGACGGGGAAAAAAAGAGAAGGACCAGAACCGCGTGCAGTGAATGACCAAAAGGGCACACCTCGCGTGACCCAAGGAGAAAAGTGAGCAGTCAGTCTTTTAGTATGACAGACAGAAACATGACGGATGGCCTGACCCGAGCCATAGTTCATATTAAATTATTATTATTATCACTAATAGAACAATCCTATTAATACAAATGAGAAAGAAAACTGCGGGGAAGAAGGGCAAGACTTCGGCTTCTGTCTCCTTCTCCTCCTCCTCCTCCTCCTCCTCTTCTTCTTCCTTATGATCATGATCATCCATCCACAGAGAAAGCACAAAAAGACAGGATGTGTAGGCATACAACAAATCCCCGGGTATTATTTACTCTTAGTTTAGCTCCTTGTCAGAAATGAGGAGAAGGGGGGAAAGAATTCCCCTTCCCTCTCTCTCCCCGCGTTTCTTCCCCCCTGCCCTTGCATATATTCATTCATCATCCGTTGTGGTCCAAGAGGAATGACAACCTGCTGAGCAGTTACTTTATTTCCCGTTCCCTTTCTACCTATCCATGGGGCGGATTGTGGGGGAGACTCTTTCTTGATGTCAAATGTTGGTATGTCTAGACTCGAACTGGGCGGGACTATGATGCCAGGGTTGTGTATCACCCCCGGCTCTGGCGCCATGGAGGGGGGGGGGGGGGGGGAAACACACCCCGGGACGGTCCAACCCACGATTCTTCCTTCGTCCGGGAGCATCCTTGGACTAGGGAATTCGTCAGTAAGTATACAGTATAGTAGATACCCACTCTGTAGCTAGGATACGAAGTCTATTGCTCTACTGTATGGAGACCTTTGCCATTATCGGGGCAGGAGGGCAGCACGACGAATGCTGACAGTCTTGGCTACCGGAAATCTCCCCCGTCTTTGCTTTTTAGGCGTCGTGGATGTAACATCGGCTCCTGCCACATTGTATCACCTAAATATATCCCACAGTGCAACGACGGAGGCAAGCGTCCCTTGATCGTAACCTAGAGAATAAGGCTTTCCTAGCGGGTAGTCATGGAATGGTGATTCATCCGGTTATCTACGGACATAAGACAGCTACTAGTCTAGATGAATATAGTGAGCACGTGCGGGCCTTCGGTGCACAATCGGCCTTCAATTCCATGTGGGACAACGCAGACAATGCTGCCATTCCAGTCCATTTTGGTATCCATGTCTCGAATATGCGGCCAATCGCCGATAAAAAAAGAAAATTCCCTCAACCCCTTGTCCAAACCCATAAGCGAAATCTCTACTGATACAGAACAGTGGTAAATAGTAAAAGCAAACCGAGCAGTGAAAGCAAGCAAGCAGCTCACAGAGAAAGAGCCCATGAAATGTGCAGGATGCACCGCCACGTCCCCATGCCAGAGCCTCAAATACGTCCCTCATGCGAGTGAAGTGCTGATAAAGTCCGGTAACCGTCAAACCCAACGCCAACCCGAGTAACACGCAAGTGCAGAAACAGAAAAGCCATCACCAGGAACATCGAAGGAATAAAGGTAGTAGTGTGTCAAAAAGTAATGTACAGGAAGGACAATATGTCGTTGGTGGAGGAAGCAACAGCGGTTGCATGATTCTTCAAGCAGTCATGGCGATGGCAGGAGAAGACGCTTCCGTCAGGTTAGGCGGAGCGGGAGTAAGTTCACCGTCACCAGTGCTCTTCTCGCTGGGGACGCCACTGGCACTCTGATTGGCCTTGCTGTCGCTGTCACCAGTCTCAAGAACCATGCCCTGAGCCTCGTCGTTCTCCTCGGACTTCAACGGACGGGGAGTACGCCAAGAAGGCAGAATCCATTGGATACCGGTGAAGCTCTTGAGCTGAAGAGGCTTGCGCTCCCAGCGACGGCAAGGGGCCCCGGTGCGATCTAGAGCGCGTAAACCAGCATTGATGGCACCCAAGTTAGCCTTGGGACCGAGCTTGTGAGCGGCCACCAACTTGGCAGTGTCGACAGTGCCGTCATCACTAAGGAGCAGTTAGCAAATGCACCATAACCAATTGATCGGGTTGAGAAACATACAGTCGGGGCTTCTTCTTGGGACCTGGCTTGCCTCTCGGCTTCGGGGTGGTTTCGCCCGTCTGGTTGAGGCCTCGTTTTGTGCCCGGCTTAGGGCCCGGGACGCCCTTGCGGCGAGGTGTGTCTGCAGCCGAGGTGCCTGCGGCGGGGGTGGACGCAGCATCGGAGGCATTGTCCACGGATGAGGGAGGGAGAGGTAGTTCGGCAGACGAGGAAGCCGGGGACGAAGGCTCCTGGATCTTGACGGGCGAGTCGGTGTTGCTGACGCTACCCCGTTTGCTCTTCTTGTCCTTTCCCTCGGGCGGTGGTGTCACGAACTGGCTCAGCAGATCGGTAGACAGCTTGAGGACAACAATCCTTTTGGAAGGTCCAGATCGGCTGGAGCGACCGTTTGTGGTGGAGCTGGCAGAGCTGGCGGCCGGCATGGTGGATCGTCTCGACGTCGAGATAGTTGGAGTTGATGAGGTAGGTTGGGTTGCCCCTTCAGATGATGCGAAGAGGAGTTGGGAGAGTAAGATGAGAAGGGACCCCCCGATCGGGTTGTTCAGGCAGAGACCACAGCCAAACGTAGGCGAAGGTGAGGTGGGTGAGGATTAATAAAACCGCAAGACTGAGCTGGGGCGAGGAGGTGGAAGAATTAAGTGACGATCGTGACGTGGGTGTTGAGGGATTGGTTGGTGGGATGGAAGGGAACCGGGTGAATGGTGGTGGTGTTACTCGTGGGCGGCGGCGAGACTCGGTCAGAGAGAGGCGAAGGTCTGGCAGGGCTGAAGAGGGAGGCAGTGGACGTGAGGCGCTGGTGACATACTCCGGTGGTGAGGATAGGGCGGTGGTGGTGTAGGTGGAGTTGAGGGTGAGGTTGATGATGGTGATGGGGAAGGAAGATGGAAGGAGGGAGAGGAGAAGAGAAGGAGGGAGACGGGGAAGGGAAGAAAGGGATGGATGGGGATGTCGAGGCGCCGAGTGGTGGTTTCATTGTGGTGTGTGTGTGTTTCTCACGCTCCTCGTCTAGGGAACGACAAGCCAGACTTTTCTGGTGCGGTCAGTCCAGGAGAGAAGCTGAAGGTCAGTTCCGACTGCCTACTGACTTTGCCCTTTCGCCGCCCGCCCTTTCCGTACTTACTTCCTTACGGAACGGAGTACTTTACGGAGAAATCCCCCCATTTTACTGGGTCCGGCGCGTTACCGCCGCGTCTTCATACCGTCCGATACGCGTCTTGTTCTTTAGTAGATAAGCAATTTACTACTGTGGTAGCTAGCCAGGTTGCTTCTCTAGAGCCAGCAACAGAACGGTTCCTGTCTGGTCAGAAACAAGTCAAAAACACCCCCATTTGGACGGTTACCAGTACCATACCACGCGCATCACATCATCTCCTGGACTATCCGGAGCCGTATGTCCGTATGAATGCCTTCATTCAGACCATGAAAACCATGAACTGCAATCTCTACAATAGTCATAGCTACATCTATTCACTTCTGAAACTACTATTTGAATACACTGATACAATTCAATAGACCAACAATACAACAATACTTATATAAATAATACTCCAACAGAATACAAGAAACCCATTCATTCATTCACTACCAGCCACATTCTCTCATCCATATTCTTCCCAGTCCGGTCCTCTCTCCCACTCACTTCTTCCCTCTTCCTCCCATCTCTCCTATCACGAAAAGGAAAAAAAAAAAAAAAATGAAATGAAGGAAAGGGAATGAGAGGAAAGAAAAATATGGATCGCCCGTCCCGCCTGGCGCCGCTTAGACTTTTGGGTCAAAAAAGAACGAACGAACCGCAGCCGCTTCCGGCTTTCCTTCCTCTTATTCCCTTTCCCTTTCCTTCACTTTGGAACTAAATTTTTCCCATTAATTCGTAAGCGTCCAAAAAATCAATTTTAATTTAACAATTTAGTTTTATTTACTCTGGATGATCAATCGATCCATCCGTTTGCACACCTGATGCAGGATACTAAGATACATACCTACTTTGGAACTAAAAAAACCATGCATCGTGCATCAGCTGAGTCTTATTTCCAAGAATGAACAGTACATGGTAGAAAACGAGAGAAGGAAACCAAATCTTGGAAATGGAAGGAAGGAAATACAACAAATTCATAGATGACTCGACTTTCTCTTTGGATTGGAGAAACCAACTGACCTATCTACTAACTAATCTAACAACTATACTTACTAGTGACATCTAGCTACATATTGTTCCCCTCCAGCCAAGTATCTAGTTAACAAGGATCCCGGAGTAGTACACTAAAATGCCACTATCCAGGGGGGTTCAGTTACTACAAAGTGCAAGGGAAAGAAAAGAGGGGGTAAGAAGGGTGGAAGCTCGGAGCAATCAATCAATCAATCAATCGACCAACCAACCAACCAACTAGTAACAACAACCGCTGCACTAAAGGGATTGATTCAATCCATGAAATCCCTCAACTGTGAACCAGCATATCTGGCCCCGATCGGCCAGGCTGCCTTGCCTTGGCCATAATTCATTCCATGGTCAACTATCTTTGGCATTTATTTGTTAACAATATTAGAGTTGGTTATATATAGATGCTATAAGACTCCAGAATTTGACAATAACAACCCACGTAGTATATATATACCACATAGTATCTACATGTCCACAGTAGTAGTATGATGTAGTATAGGCTGGATTGCTGGGAGTGAAACAGGCCACGCATTCACCGCGGCAACTGCCAATAAGGATGCTAATCATTTTGATCGCCTCATGGCTGAATTCTAAGCCGGACATTAATTCACTACTATTGTGTAAGATCGACACCACCATCGTTCAGATTAATCTACCGGGTGAATGTAGTGAGTATTACAGCAATCATACTACTACTATTCCATCACTCCATTCGAACTGAATATATATTCCACTAAGAAAAGAAATGTATTCTACTACTTAGAAAAAAAAGAAAATACAATATCTTCACTTGACCTCAACTCATCACTTCAATCCGCCTTCCCCTGCTTCTTCCGTCGGATCACCTCCCCAACCGCTTGCTGCACTCCCGGACTTGCCCGAACACTGCCCAGCACCAGCGCCTCCTTCATGCCCTTCCGCAGCGCCGTCACGCCCTCACGATCACCCTTGAATGGCGCAAACCCCAACTGCAGCAACCGAGTCGCTTCGCCATCCGTCGCCCGGGAGAGCTGCGCCAGCTGACCCAGTTTCTGCATGGTCTGCGGATGCAGACGATCGCCCGGGGCAGACGACGCCCGTTTACTAATCTCCGGCGGCGTGACCTGCGAGATGAAGATGTGCAGAGTGACCGAGGCACGCTGGGCCAGCGTCAGGATCTGAAACGGCAGGAGATAGAACTCGGGGCCCTTGGACGAGAATCCCAGCAAACCCTGCAACCCGGCGGGGATATAGCTCCACGGGAGTAGTAATGCCGTAGGACGTGTAAGTAGGATCGACTCGAGGGTAACCAGCGCAGCGAAGGTGAAATAGCGCCACTAGACGAAAGCATCCACCATTAGCCATCATACAACCCAAGCCCAAGTCGAAGAACCGCATTTCAGGAAAGAGAAAGGAAATGAGCAAACTCACATAGCGCCCCCACTCCGACCAATACGTAAACTGCAGCACCACAATAGTAACCAACCCGATCACATACTGCGGCAGGGACCGCTGCAACCCAGCCATCACAAACTCCTGCAGGGTCCTCTTATCGCCCCAATTCAACATGTCCGGGCCGTACATATCATACGCGACCCGCTTTACAGGGTCGAGAAGCGTATCCTGCGCCAGTCTCAGATACACAAAGTAGCTGTCGGACACGGCGCCGCCGGCCTTATCTGGGTGGTGCTGGGCAGCCAGACGACGGAAGCGCGATTTGATAGTGCGTTCATCGGCAAACGGAGAGACCCCCAGGGCGCGGTAGAAGTCGCCTGCGACTTGCACGCGATGGAAGGTCTCGTAGAGAGTGTAGAGGAGGTAGCTGGTCACGACGAGGATGTAGATGCGCCGGCGGTGTCGCGCATAGCGCGGAGTGCCGGGCTGAGGGCGGGGTTCGCCTGCACGGATGGTGATGCCATAGTAGACGCTCTGGACGATGGATGTGACGTACTGATGAGAATGTTGTTAATGATTGTGTATTTGAAGCTGCGCAACACGGCGCTTGTAGAATTGCGGAGGGAATGGACACGGTACTCACGTTTGGGAGGACAGCCCAACCGAAGAAAGAGAGAAGCGACGACATGGGCGGGATGATATCTCAACAGAACAGACAATATTCAAGCCTCCATCAAACCAGTATCCAAATACCAACAGTACCAAGAGCGACGACGACCAAAATGCTGGTCCAGAAGATGTCTATCTCTATGCCTCCAACTAAACACCCACTCCGGATAGAAGCCCGCCTCACCGCCCACCCCACCGCCCGCCTCCACTCGCAAATCCAAAAAGAAAAAAAAAAAAGGCATCGAGTTCCACCGGCATCAAATCAATCAACACAACCTGCCCTCCATTGCGCCGCCAATTCCCCTCCCCAATAGACACAATGGCCCTCGACGCAATGGACCTCGACCCCCACCCGACAGGGCCAGCCAGACAATCCTCGCCCGAAAAAGACCGCAAGCGCAAACACAAGGACACCACATCACCCAGCAAGAAGAAGCGCAAGCACGAAAGCGATGCCACCAGCAGCAAGAAGAGCAGCAGCAGCAGCAGCAGCAGCAGCAGCAAGAAATCCCAGTCCAAGACCAGCACCAGTACTAGCAAACCTACGACCCCCGACTCCCCTTACACCCTCACCACCGCAACGCTCTACCTCCCACTCTCTCCGATCTCCATCTCGCCAACCCACGCCCTAGCCTCCCTGCTAGCAGAGCACCTCTCCCCGCTCCTCCTCACCTACTACGCCCCCCTGAAAGGCATCGTCCTCGCCTACTCCAATGCCTCAATCTCCAGCACCCCGCCGCCCTCATCCACCAACATCGTCAACGCCGAAGACCCCAACCTCCCGCAACCACTGACTCTCGCCCGCACCGCCGGCGAATACGGCGTCCTGTACGTCTACCTCACGGCGACCTTCCTTGTATTCCGGCCCCAGCGCGGCCAGGTCCTCGAAGGATGGGTGAACGTGCAATCGGAAGGTTTCCTGGGCGCCATCGTCCTGAACCTGTTCTCCGTAGGCATTGAGCGGAAACGTCTACCCCCGAGCTGGAAGTGGATTCCTCCCGGCGAGGAATTGGAAGAAGAGCAGCAGCAGCAGCAGACATCCACCACCTCCGCTACAGAAAAGGAAGACAACAACGACAATGAAGACAGCGACTCCTCCTCCACCTCCGAAGGACAGAAGAAGAAATCTGCCTTCGACCCCGCCAAGGAACTTTTCCGTCCCATCGCCCTCGCCGAGGATGTAAACCCTCTCGCTGATACGGATCCTACTTCCACCTCTACCAACAACAACGCCACAGGCGACTACGACGACGACGAAACCGCCGCCGCGGAAGGATACTTCCAGTCGGTGTCTGGCCACCGTGTGCGCGGCACGATCAAGTTCCGGGTCGTGGATGTGGATGTGATTCCTGGGTCGGAGCGGGAGAGCGGATTCCTCAGCATTGAGGGTACGATGCTGGATGAGGAGGAGGAGAAGAGGGTTCTGGAGGAGGAGAGGACGGGTGTGGTTTCTTCTTCTGCTGCTTCTAGCTCCTACGGTGGTAGTGGATCTACTGGCATGACACCCAGAAAACTAGGCTCTGTGACGACCATGTCTGGTGCTTTGGCCATCCGGTCTGCTTCTGCGTCGGTGGCGCCGGAGCTGGAGCCGGAGGTGGTGGATGTGCATGTGGAGGAGTCGCCTAGTAAGGTGAAGAAGTCTTCGTCGAAGGAGAAGAAGGAGAAGAAAGAGAAGGAGTCCAAGTCTTCGAAGAAGGAGAAGAAAGAGAAGGAGTCCAAGTCTTCGAAGAAGGAGAAGAGTAAGGAGTAAGTGTTGATGATTGAATGATAAGAGTAGGATGAGGTGGGAGGTGGAATAACTTGACTTGTTTATAAGTATGTGTGCATGTTATATAGTATCTTTTTTTTCCCTTTCCTTTTTATATTTGTGTATCCGTGTGTATCGTATTCAGCTTTGTTTGTGGTTGGCGTTAGATGGGAATATCAAAAAGATTTGGTTTATCTAATTTTATGCCTGTCATGTTGTTGTCGTTGATGATATATCAAGGCTGGAGTACTTCTGAGGGGTTAGAGAACAGGAATCATGAAGCCATGCGCATTGAAAGAGGCTGCTTGGTCTAAGACATCTATGCCAATGTATTTCGGGCTCTCAAATAATACTAATAGGCTTATGATGTTCAAAACCCAGTTGGAACGACAGTAGTCATAGTTGGGTGCTAGGATACTACGGGTTACTCCGAAGCTACGAAGTATATATATCATATAGTTACGTTATGAACTAAGAAAACTCGCCTTTCATTGCAATAGATTCATTATCATAGCCAATTAAATACAACTAGATCCTCACAGACTCAGGCACACCCACAGTCAACACATCCACCCCACTTTGGATCTGCGACTTGGTCGGCATGTTCTTGCGCCGCATCAGTTCGGCACTCTTGACCATCACCGGGTCCATACCCATCGTGGCAACGGCCACCACCGTGTCTCCTTTGCAGTAATACGCAGCGAACTTGGCGTTCTCGGGCTCTCCCTTCATCACTAGATCGTCCCATCCGCCCACGGTACTTCCGCAGTAGCGCAGCTGGGCACCCAGGGCGGACCAGAAGATGGGGATGAACGCCTTGGGCTTGAGGGATTGCAATGATCCGCTGTGGACAATTGCGCGTGCGACTCCGCGTCCGGCGTTTTGGGCCACGTTCCAGTGCTCGATACGGGTGTATGTGCCCTTGTCCTGGTCTGCTCCTGGCCCGTGGTACGGGTAGGTGGCAATATCACCGATAGCAAAGACGTCGTCGTTCAGTCCGGGGACCGCAAAGTGCTCATTGGTCTTGATGGACCCATCCTCCTCGAGGGTAACGGATGGGTTGCCTTGAAGGAAGTCAGTCGCGGGACGCACTCCCACTCCGAGGATGACCAAGTCAGCTGGAAGCACGGTGCCGTCTTTCAGGTGAACTGCGCCGACCTTGCTGGAATCTCCGCTGGAGGGAGTCGCCTTGTCCACGCTGGCGGAGAGCTTAAACTTGACGCCCGCCTTCTCCAGGTTACCCTGGAAGATGCGGCCGACCTGCTCGCCCATTACACGCTCCATCGGGGCCTTCTCCATGCCGACGATGGTGACGTCGTTCTCCTTGGCAAGGCAATTGCCCACCTCCATACCGATGAAGGAGCTGCCGATGACAACGACCTTCTTGTTCTTTTGCTCGCCCAGTGCCTGGTGAATGGCCTGCACGTCCGGAATGGTGCGGAGCACGAAGATGTTTCCAAGGTCCTTGAACCCTTCCAGTGGGAGAGTGCGCGGCACACCTCCTGTCGCAAGGACCAGCTTGGTGTAAGGGTACGACTTGCCAGACTTAGTAGTCACCGTCTTCTTCTGGAAATCAACGCCCGTCACATCATCATGGGCGACCTCAATAGAAGCTTCCTTGTACCACTCCTCAGGCCGCCACTGGATCTTCGCGGCATCCGCAATCAACGCCTTGGACAGCTTCGTACGATCAATAATGAGGTTCGGTTCGCGGGTGATGACAGTGATGGCACCCTTGTACTTCATTTCACGGATCGCCTGGACCACACCAAAGGTACCACTTCCACTGTAGGCGCTACATTAACATCTGACCCTAACTTCCTCAAATGACTGGACTTACCCGCCAACAACGACCAACTTCTCCTGCTGCGAAGCACTGCACTTGACAGCAGGATCTCTCTGAGCCGCCTTAACATCGGCTTCATTGGCATTGATATAAACAGCGCCATTCTTCTCAAACACCTCGAATTTCTTCAACGCATTCGGGGCCGGCGCATCCTCAACATCACCAGTTTCGACATTAAAGCAAGCTATACCACATCGACGTTAACTCTTTATCCTCATCTATACCCAAAGGGTATCAACAATAAAACAGTAAGAATAATAACATACCACCATGCCAAGGACAAGTAATCCTCCCCTCAGGAGCCACGACACCCAACTTCAAAGGAGCACCATAGTGGGTACACTTAGGGGTCATAGCGTGAACCTGACCATTATACCTAACCAAGAGGACCTTGCCATCCTGAATACCGTCGACTTCACACTCGACCTTGTCCATGTCCTTGACGTCCGCCAGGGACGTGATGTCCTTGAGTTTGTAATCCTGGGCCATTTTGAGGGAATTGGTGGAGAAGGGTGCACGTAGGGATGATGCTCGTAAGGAGGGATGGATGGGAGGAAAGGAGGGGTTTTGTTTGTTAGTAGAAAAGGATGAAGTAGTGAAAGATCTAGAAGAAGCCGAAGTGGGGTGAGCACAGCAGGAGCAGCGACAGAGAGCCGAGTTGCGACAACTGCAACGACAACAGCGGAGGGGGATGCGGGCGGATGAAGAGGGAAAATGAATCGAGGATGAGGAGGAGGGGCAGCAAGGGGACCAACGAGCTGAAGCACGAAGGAAGAAGCTCTGACGGGCAGCAGTACTAGGGAGGAGGAGGGGTCGGGGCATGAGGGGAGATAGGTAGTATTAATTGGAAGGAGACAAAGCACGCAAAGGCAACTACTAGTAGTAGTAGTAAGTCAGCAAGCTAGTAAAGAATTGAAGTATTAATAGTAAGTAGACATCAATTTCATGATGCCATGGCATTGGGGAGCTTTATTTATCGGTTAAGTCACTCGAAGAGAGTAAGTAGTAGTAGTAGTAATACTACTAGGACCATGACATAAAGAAGCCCGTTCATTCCGACGGAACTGCCATGGAATCAGACCCTCAAAACACACCCGATACAACATAATACCATACCACCAGTCGCGCCTGCCTTCATTTTTTTTCTGTCGATGTTGAAGTCGTGCCTTCCCGGTTCGTCCATCAACCCACGTCAATGACGTCGCTGCCATGGCCCCCTATTCACCAATCAGCACTTGTGTTTTGTCAGACTGATCCGGGCGAGTGGGGCCTCATCCACCTCTCAGGTGGGGACCTCCAGGACTATGGATTCAGAACAAGTTACGGAGTACACAGTAAATACTTCCGAAAGAAAAGCATTACGACAAATGAAACTCATCATGCATTACCCCGTGGATACTCCGGAAGGATTATACACAGTAGGGAATCATCATATTTACAAACAGCATGTACATCCGCCCATCCACCTATCCATCCATACAACTCCTGACCAAACCATTGACTGTCATCTCAACTGCTTCTATTCCTTCGTCGGCCCAGTGATTGTCGCGTCACCCGTAGGGTCCGAGGAATGTTTTTCTGTACCCATCCGGACCCTCGGGGAAGTCGATGTGAGCGTGCATAGTCTTTATCACTACCTCCCGGGGACACCGGCGGGCTCGATTGTGTCAGGTCCACCACCTCAGACAGCTGTGACGGCTCCGGATCGTCTTGGTAAGGCTGCGGCACACTCTCCGGGACAACGCTGATCGATGACGGTTCCTCCACCGCTTGTGATTTCACTCGGGGAGATGGTCTCGGTACGGGAGACATCGATCCCGCTAGGGACATGAGCTCCATCGTCCCGTTTCCACCGTCCGGATTGCTACTGCGCCGCCCCTTGCGAGACGCCTGTCGTCGCTGTCGTTCCTCCTCCGCCTTGTCGATCTCGTAGAAGGGATTGGGAACGATGGAAGACGACCGAGGCTCTTCCTTAGCAGGCGCGGCGGATGTCTCTCTCTTGACCGCCGGGGGAAAGTACGTTTCCATCAGGCAGTTGAAAGACATCATACTCACGGGGCTACTGATCATTTGGAGATCGTCTTCTGACGCGTTGGCTGCAGAACCACCGTTATTGGCGTCATCGGGGAGAAGCATCGAGTGCAAGGTCGATGGAGGGTCCTTGATCTCGGGGGCATCCTCCGGCTGTCGACCGTTCCGGCCATTCTCGCTGTCCTGTCCTGCCGGAGGTGTAGATCTGGACACCTGGTCTTCATGGCTACTTTTCGACCCGGTTGTCAAGTTTGCGGGAGGCGACTGAAACCCGTCAAAATGCGGTGACTTGATGGGGCTAGAGATCACGGCCGAACCCTCCGTGTGGTCAATAGGCTTTTGGTTCAATAACTTCTCATCGGAGATAGTCCCTTCCCTTTCCACGTTTCGCACTGGGGGCTGGCGGTCCTCGTACCCGCGTGTGGCTTCGGATTCGATTGGACTGGGCTCCTCTGTTGCACGGGAGCTTGGTCGGGTGAGCGCAGGAACGCCAGACGAGTGTAAGGAAATTAGTGTACTGACATGCTGGATTTCCCAGCATTCCCAAGACCTGCAGCGTCAGCAGATCGGAGAAGCTTGGGTTCAATCAGGTCGGCGAATGACAACTCTCGGAAGCCGTCGTCCTCCTCTTCGTCCATCCCGGGCATTTCAAATCCACTGTATTGCGGCCTATCATTCTCCTCATCCCAGTCCTGGTCATCCCGCGCCTCTCGTCGGTCACGCTTGGCTAACCGGATTTTGATGATATCGTGTTCAAAGACCTCGTGGATCTTGGCGACTCGGTATCCCGAAACCGTGGGCTGCCAGCCTGTAGCCTTGGAAATTTCCAGCTGTCGGAAAGCAATGATCGAGCCCTTCTTCAAGCTATCCACACCCATGTCCTGTAGAGAGGCTGGGTCATTGGGCAGAGCAGGAAGGTCGTCTGCCGGATCCTCAAATTGCTCCTCTACGGGCTGCTCTGCAGCATGTTCCACTCCCTCCATGTCTCCATTCGGTTGCTCGGCATCATCGTAGTTTAGTTGTAGATCGCCGACGGAATACTCGCCGACGGAATAGCCGTAATCGCCATTTTCATATCCTTCGTCCCCATCGTAAACTTGAAGTTGCTGCCGCCGTCTTCTCTTCTTGCCCCAACCTTTGCGCTGCCTGATGATATCACCAGCTTCAGCGTCCCAGCGCTGCTCGAAGGGGAATGGCGGAGCGGTCAGCTCAATATCGTCATAGATACACTCGGTAGCCCGGAGGATCAACTTGTCCTGCCAGTTCTCTTCCGAATCGCTTTCAGGCGCTTGAACCGTGTCTTCTTTCAGGGACTTTGAAGGTTGAACCTGGTTGTTGACCTTGCCTGCAAGCTTCCTCCGAGTAGCTTCCTCGTCTTCTTTGGTCCGTGGGGTTCTCACTCCCAGTGAGCCAAAGAGCATTCTCCTGGAGCTGGCAACATCAAGAGTACGCCGCTTGGAAGGTGGCTCGGCTTCATCTTCACCATTGGCAATATCGGTTGCAGACTGTTTTTGGTCGATAGCCTTGACGCTCTGCGGAGAAGCAATTTCCTTTTGCTTCACCTCAGTGACATCGACTCCCCCTGATGCAAGATCACGGAGTAGCTTCTGTCGCTTTGCTTCAAACTCCGCACGTTCTTGTTCCTTAGAATCGTGTTTATCTTCAGGAATGTAGTATGAACGTCCATTGGCCTCTTCCCAGTCACGGAGAGCAGCAAAATCGGCCTGTGCGGGCAGGGCACCAAGCTCCTTTAGTTTTGCTAACCTGCGTCGCATCTTGTTACGCTCATTGCTTTTCTTGGTTCTCAGAGAGCCCGCTCCCGGAGGATTGGTCTTCGTGCGCAACTGCACATCTACATCAGAGTCCGAAAGCTCGTCCTCCGATTCGGACGTGGACATGTCATCATCAGAGTCAGAGCTTGAATCTTCTTCTGAATCAGATGTAGAAGCTTCCGATCCGGAGTCATCACCGGAAGATGAATCACTTGCATTGCTGGAATCCTCTGAGTCGCTAGAGTCGCTGGTCTCGCTCGTGTCGCTTGCGGATGAGCTATCGCTCGTATCTGAAGCCGAGCCTGTAGCATCCTCTGGGATTGAGATGACTTTGCTGGCAACGGTAGCATTCGATTCCACAACAGACGGAATCTCTTTCTGGTCTTCAAATGTCACTGCCTTTGAATCCCTGCGAGTACCGTCGGGTATAGAAGACTCTTGACTAGATGGATGGGCCAAAGAGCTCTTTCTTGGGGCCGATTGATGGATACTGGGTCTGGAGCGCAGCGGATAGCCTGCTTGCTCAGCATCAATGTCTTCCGCCATAGGCATGGGGGATATCTCCAGATCCTCCTCCAGTCCCTTCAGCTCTTCTGCCAAGTCCTCAGGGTTGATGTTTAATTCATCCGAGTCACTTTCCGAAGCTTGATCTTGTGTCTCGTCAATAGCATGTCGGATGACTGTCCCATTACCATCTTCTTCAGGCTCGTGGTAATCCTCATAATCATCCTGGTAAGCGTCCGTGTACTCATCACCCCTCTTCTCCTGCGGCTGCTCATTCGACCTGATCACAGGAAGCTCTCTTGCAAAGCCCACTTGATTATTCGGCGCCCATTCGGTATCTTCCTCCTCGTAGCGTGATCCATAGTCCCAACCCGCAGCGCTAGTGCGTCGTTTCTTTCTCGGAGGGATCGTAATCGCGGGCCTTGACGACGTAGGTCTTTTCAGGAATGGCTTCCCAAAAGGGACTCCATCAATGAGGTGTTTGCCGTCGGACGATATTTGATGGCGACCAGAAAGCCGTCTGGCTCGAAGGTCTGAGATTTGGAGGGCGCGTATCCTGCCAGAAGAAGAGATTGATGAGTTTCAATCCAAGAGCAAATTTGCCAGAGCCAGGACGATGGCAACTGGCATAGGGACAACCACTTACAAGATTTCATCACCGTCCCGCAACAAGCCTTCCACTTCCATAAAGTGCAAGCACTCAGAGCCACCAACCTCAACTACATAATCCTCGAGACCCCACTGTCCACTGCACTCCGTATCAAACAAAGCTGGTTCCGTCTCAAGCGGGATAACCTCGTTCACATCTTCCAGGAGCTGCGCGATCGTGTACCCGCCATTGGAAAACAGCGCATTAGGTGCACGCGTCGAAGCCAGCGCAGAAGATGCGGCAGGAAGCATGGACGAAGCACTGGGCGCATTGTGGCCGAAAAGAGACGGCGGTGACGTTGTCCAAAGAATGCGCGTGACGGGCAGGCCGTGGCGCTGGATGATAAGATGGAGACGCATGGTGGATGGAATGTTTAAGAATTTTGTTTCAAGCTCCTCTCCTGTTGCTTCGGACCAGTCGCACTAGCAACGGCTCATTAAAATTAATTAGTATGATGGTGAAAAGCAAAACAAAATCATGCAGCAAACCGTCGCGTTAATGCTTAACAACGGCGAGATGCTTTCCGACTTGCTCGTCGCGTCGGAGTATGAGTACAAGTATGGGAAAACCGCACGAAGGGGTTGTAGCTCGAAGCAAGATCACAACAGGGACATTTTGAGCGCTAGAAACACAGCAAAAATCTAGTAATAAATCGACGAGTGGAAAGCGTGAACTAGAGAAAAGTAGAAAAGTGACGGGAGGAAACTGCAGGTGTGACGGCGACCAGCAGCGCGGATGTTGGGCCGGGCTAAGCCTGTTCGGTCGTTACACCTAAGGCATCAATCAAATTCACTACGGCCACACTATAGCTTGCTTTACATGACAGTTCCATTATATTGCTCATATTAAATTATTTCATTGAATAGAATGACAATGTGAGTGATTAAAATGATTCAAGTCGCCTGTATAGTAACTGAAAATGCATCAGGTGGTATCGAAGAGCAAAGTAATATCCATGGAACTTTCATCGAGGTTTCCTGTTAACTCCGGAAAGATGCGTGCAACGACACGGATGTTTTGATATTGTACTGAGATTGGTTCAATAGCCCAGTGCTAATTCATTAGATGCAACCGGCTGCAACATAGAAGCTCGTTATCATGCAAACTTCAGGTTTGCCTACTTGGACTCCGGGGAACTGGCTTCCGGTTGGGAACGCCCAGGTTCATGGGCCTGTTTCCTGGCTGGGACGGCACACGGTTAACCTGGCTATGGGATGCTTGCGGCTTTCCAGCTGCAATCGTCTGATATTCGGGAGGGCTATCCTCCTCCAGCAGAAGGGGAGCCTTGTGGATTTTGAGCACGCTTTGTTGACGCGCAACGGGAGAGTTTGGGGGTGAACCAGAGCGGGACTCTGGTGGGCTTTCGGGCAGCATATCGAGTGTCTCCGACGAGGACATCGCCTCCTGGTTGCCGTACGGTGTGGACGCCTCAGGTTCCTTTCCAACTGGAGATCGCGGATCAGCTCCAGGTTCAACAGATCTTTCGGAAGAGGCATCTGGTGGGTTATACTCTCGACGGGGGCCATCCACAGGACTAAGAGTTTCAGCCATGGCATCTTCGTAACTGGGAGGTGCATCGTCGTAGCCGTCCTCAGGATTGGCAGGCACAGGAGGTCTGGCAGGCCGAGGCGGCATTGGAGGACGTGTGCTATCCATCGATCCGGTGGGACTTGTGGGGCTAGCCACTGGCCTGGCCTGACCGTTGGCCGCCATGGCATCCAGAAGTGCTTTTGGAGGAGCGATGCCGGAGTAAACTTTCACGGGCATCCGTAGCGGAAGAACGATAAGTTGGGGCTATTGGTTATGAGCAGAGTGTCTAGAATTGTGCAGCTGACGACTTACCTTCATGTTCCCAATACTTCCATGGGTCAGGCCCACTCGAACTTCGAGCTCATACGTCCGCGAGACATTGCAGGTCTCGAAGGACGGCGCTACCGTACTGGGTAGAGGTATACCACTCCATAAACTAGAATCAATTGTCCACTCCGTATCGGCTGGGTCTCCGCCTCTGCCGAGAGGCACAGCCATATTACTCTGACTGAGAATGACCCAAGTGCCGCTTTCGGTGCGCCGTAGGTCATGGGCGACGATGTTGGTATAAGAAATCAGCTCGACCTGGATCATCTGCAGGAAAATAATCTCATAAGACTCCGACAGTTTCTTGACGAGGACACGCATCGGTATAGGCTCATTGCAGGTCAGAATTGTTGGGTTGGGTAGCCGCAGGTCAGCGGATACGCGAGGGGAACCGCCTGCAGTGTCCCGGAGCGAACTGCTCGACATCTTCTGGAAAAGGCTTCTTTTCTTGGACACATTCGGGGCATCCGTAAATTGGTGTTGTCGTCTTGCATAAGTTTCTTCGTTCGGTTTTCCTGTCCTGGGAGGCTCGATGGGAAGGAAGTTTAGGTTGGTGATCTAGAAGCCAATTATCAGCATTGGAATGCTGCAGATTATCCTCTTCTCGCAGCGATCGCTCATTAAACCAACATACCGCCCTGAGATTCTCCTTGTAGAACTGGGGACGAATAACCGTCGCTTTTACATAGTACTTGATGTCGGCCATGCCTGGGAAGCCACTGAGAGATGGAGGGAGCGTCTTCTTCACATGGCGAGCGGTGTCCCTGGCCATTTCGACCCTCAGACCCGTGATGTTCAGGTTCGTAAGCATGCTATTGTGTATGCTGCAAGAATTGTTGAATGGGAACTGCACAGCCACTATAAGTTCTGTATGTCACAGGTATTACCATGCGAACTATACTGACCTTGAATTTGAAGGGATACTCGTACGTCCCTCTTGCGAATGTATAAGCTCTGTCTGGAGTCTCTGCATTGAATACTGCGGCAGTGGGGAAAACCGTTTCGACTTTGTACAGGATCTACACCAGCTAAAATCAGTATCGCTTGCATTGAAGTCTATCATAGCATTTTCTTTCGCGCCTCGGATGGAAGGAGGAAGAGGAAGTTGGAGGGGAATGGCTCAGGATTCGCACCTTGTGAACCTCGATTTCGGTACGTTTCTTATCCGACTGCTCATTATGTGGATATTTCGGACCTGCCAGGCGCGTCCGACTTTCGCCTTCTAATTTTACTTGAATGCCTCCGATTGCAGCTTCAGAGTGTAATTGTAGGACCACCTTTCCCGTGAGATAGTCGAGATTGGTGAAATGCTTATGAGGCCGGTCCAGGTGGATGATTACAGACATGACGACCACAAGTTGGTGAACCGTGTGGCGGTTGAAGCGGGCCGGCAAGCGTGCACAGGCTCAATGTCAGGGACCGAACCAGTCAGTCTGTGCTGGAGTAGAGGACGATGCACTGGGAGAAATAGGAGGGAGAGTATCTACTGAGAGCGGATATGGAACTCCAAGTAAACAAAGGAAACAGAAACCAGTGCACGGCGGATGTGGAAGGCTGGGAGAAGAAAAGCGAAGACGGGAGTTCGGCAGTGACTTTCTGACTAGATTATTACAAGCTGGGAAAATGACGTTTGAATCCAGGGGACGTAAAAGCGCAAGGCGTGGGGCAACCCGAGAACTGTACGGTCTCGGCGCGTTCGGAACTTTTCCCTCTCGAACAAAAAATAATAGACCATTCCTAATGAATAAATACTATCCTGGAGTCATGACTGCTGATTGATCTGAGCGAGCAATCGGTGGAGTTCATTGACCGGATTTTTTTTAATCATACGGTGGGTGCGACCCATTCTGGGCCTTTCAGTCTGACAGTGTCTGACGGGGGAGAGAGCCAGACTGAATGGCGATCCTCTCGCAGGGCTGGTTTTTGCTGGCCTCCGATTCGCGTCACAGCCGGGGTTCTGCTCAGCCACCCCGAACAGAACTCTATGGTATGGGTATCCCCTCCCGTTGCACCGCCACGTCACGGACGCTAGCAGAGCCATGGCAATGGACATCAAAAGAACTGATGGTATGAATTAATTGGGTATCGCCAAGTGATCTATACTTCAAATTACAAGTACACTTATAGGCACCAAGATTTCCAATTTGACTGCAGTGGGGTGGGTCGTCAGAGTCCTTCCTTAGCGAGCATGTCTAGATTCATTAGCCATGGTTATCAACTGATGCGCTGCCGAGACAATTTCGCGCCTTACCTGCAATATCAAGGTAGAATGCAATGGCGTTGAACCTATACGACACAAAAAAAAAAAGCCAATGTCAGCAGGGCGCTCGCATGTCCAATGAATTAAGTTGGAAAGTCTATTGGCGAACCTCTGTCTGTTGCCTGTAATTTCTCCGGCCAGCCACTTGAGTCGATTGCTCCAGTTGATCAAGTCCAAGTGGCTGACGCCCTCCAGGGTGCCCTTGTATGCTCCCCACTTGCTGCTGGCAACGCTGACAAGTCCATCATTGTACCCTTCTATTTGTTCCAGAAGACGGTGGGATAGACGGAAGACGGACCAGAAACTTGGCTGCATTGCCGCCCCGTACGAAAAGTATCTGCATAGCTCAGCCATCCTGATGACGGTACCATCTTCGGCCAGTGGGGACCTACTGGATATCTTCAATGTCTGGCGTTGCGGGGTTGAAGGTGTTCGTCATATAGTCACGAGTTAGTTGGGCAAACGCGCCCGTTTCTACCTTTAGCCGGTCTAGAGCATAGTACAGCTGGGCAAGGCGGTCATCTAGGACCACATTAGATAGTAGTATTTATAGAAGCGAAGTGCATACTAACCGCCAATCTGCTTGAGGGCGAAGTCTGCAACAGCAGAGCCTAGAAACGTTGAGTAAATGCTCTGCGAATCTTGAGACATCACATACCTCTATGGGGAGTCGCAATCGTGGTCAACGATTTTACTTTGAAATCAGTCGGCTTCAAATGAGTGATCATATATCGAGAGTCAAGTCCGCTTGAGTACTGATTAATATCTGCTATCGAAGGGTAGACTTTCCTGGTTCTTACCCCTAAGGGAAGTGTCAACAACGACTCCCGTAATGGCAGGTAGATGTTGCACTTACCATGCTATGACTATTCCAGGTCAGACAAGTCAACATCATATCTTCTGGGGTAGAAACTTACGCAATAATATTTACATGTTCTCCGGGTGCACCGGCGGCGATATCTCTCGCTAATTCTTCGGCACGCATTTCGATGGATGCGGAGGGAGGCACTGTGGCAGTGATGACCCGAACCCCTTGCATCGATAAAGCTTCCTTAATACCACGCCAATATTGAACTCCAGGAAGATAACGTCCAGCAAGACGCAGCTCTGCGAATCCAAGCAGGCCATGCGCGAGAACAACTGCGTGTTTTGGGGCATCTGTTAAGGGAGCATCAGTAGCTCGACACTGATAGTATGGTCTTTGCCTGGTCCATGCTTACTGTAATTCTCCCGGATTATTGCATACTCATCTCTGATAACGTTCCCCAGGTCTTCCAGGCGCGGATCGAGAGCATCGGGGCTGCTGGGATGCTGTGGGCTGTGCCTACGCGCAGAGGAATGAAGACACCTCAGGGCTGGATAGCGGACAGAGAGCGAATGAAATTTGATGCTTCTTACGCCGTTGGACACGGCAACGGCATATCTCATCTTATGATTCCTCTCACTAATTGTGTGATGCTGAAGAGAGGCTTGAGAGAAATGTATACATTGGGGGCAGCCTGGTGTTCCTGATGACGCAACAGTTACTGGGCACTTCATGCCTTAGGCCGCAACACCATGGCATTGACAACGTCTACTGTATCCACAGTTTGTAACTGGGAATAAAGGCATGCATACGATCAACGAGCCAGCCTTTCTCTTTTAGTTTACTATTATTGGTGTACATAAGCGCTACATCAGTATGCTGGGTTGTGCTTCAAGGGCCTTATAGGTTGACTTGCAACAACCTTATACCAGCAGCGAGAAATCAAGACAACTTCAAGTTGACTCTTGCCAGCTTCAGACAGGATACAACATAATTTATGTAATGCTCAAACAGCGGGCCAGAACTATATTCACAGGCTGAAAGCAAATGACAAACAAGAACCCCTCATGCTGCCGCAATGACAACCGGCATCATCTCTCTATGCCTTGATCACGATCTTCTCGGACGGCTCGGGCTTCACATCGACCAGCGCATGGATAAGAGTCTCAATAACCTTTCCACCCCTCTCGTTGCCAGCATCCTTGATTTCCTGGAGCTTCACCTCAGCCTCCTTGTTCGCATCCTCCTCGGCCTTCTTGTATCCGCTCGAGTGCTAGAAACAGTAATGTCAACCCTCACGTTCGTCCAAATGTCGCATCTCCCAACTTCAACCCCGCAGGACAGATAGTCATTCATACCTCAGCCTCGAACTTCTTGAACTCCTCCTCCTTTTGCTTTCTGTACTCCTCAATCTCCTTCTGTGCTTCGGACTTTGCCTCCCTTATGCGCTTCGTGCGGTCTACAAGAACATTAATCGGGATGCTGTGGTTATCGGGTGTCTGATGACATACATTCTCTGGCTGGATAATGCGACACATCAGCACTGATTAATGGTCCGGTATTCTTTCAAAGACAGTGTAAACTAACCTTGTTGAACAATCTTCTGAGCCTCCCTCTCGGCCTGAAATAGAGATGGTCAACCACTATACCCCACCCAGTTCAATCAAATGCGACCTACATCGAGGAGGGTCTGAATGCCTGCGGAGTTCTGAGCGGACTATCCGAAAGAGTCAGTATGGCAATTTCCCAAGTCGAGCGACACATTCTCCTCACCATCTTTGCAGTATTGTTTCTCAGAAAAGGCGCTTATGAGAACGAAAGAGTCGGAGAATATAGGAGTATACAGAGGTGGAGTCGTGAGCTTGTGATGCGCCGTTCGATCTCCCCGACGCCACGAATGACCCCTTAGGCGGTCGGGGTTCTGCCACCAGACACCGCCATCACTGATATCACCGATAATCCGATGCAGATTTGGACATGATGCCACTCGCGCATTCAACCGTTCATTCATTTACTGCTTCTTTTAGATTGTCGCGCAATTCACAAATTGCATACAAGGCAATATGTCTCGTGCTTCCAAATTGACATTGGCCGCGACTGGTCTCGGTACGGCGGGGATCATCTACTTTGTGCACTGGGCACAAGAACAAGAGAAAATTGTATGTCACCGGTGCTTTATGGCCAGGACAATTGCAGTGACTAATGCTTGCTTCGTATCTAGGGCATGCACAAAGCGGTTGAGCTAGACATGGAGAAACAACGTATCCGCAGGGAACGACAGGCCGAGTTCGAGATGCAAAGGGCGTTGGAAGAAGAGTACCGGAAGCTACAGAAGGTCTCGCCCAGCGTTGACGAACCAAGCGAAGGGAAGCCGAATCAAGGACAAACATCATGATACACGCCCGAGCGGTCCTTTACGATTCATAGACTTTGTCTGGTATGTTCATGCCCTTGATGGTTAGAGGCGAAACCCTCCCTAACGAGAGAGCAGGTATAGATGTCCACTTGGCATGTGATGGCTGTATGCTTGTAGAATATACCCAAAATGTACATTAGAGATCATTATCCACACCCACCTCTGTATACTATTGATTCAGCCTGTCTCGAGACCACATGGTTCGCTAAGGGATTGGCTGTTCAGCGCCACACCTGCTGAAAGAAGGCAATGAGAAGGCTATATGGCAGCGGTATAAGAAGCACCGCTATGCATGAACAGACATTCATTCCATATTGCTGTAGTAGAAATATATACAGTCTCAGACACGCTGATATTTGGTATTGTTGTAACATCCTTATCAGCCAAGAATGGCACGGTGACACGTGCCGGCGGACTCCGAGATAGGAGCGATAGCTGACCGACATAAAAGAAGGCCGGCTATCATCGGAGGCCGGCCCAATTCCGGCCTCATGCAACTAGGAAAGCCTATTCGGCCGCGATCCAAGGATGTTGGCCAATCATGCTGGGGGCCATGTGACATAAAGCCTTGGCATTTGGTGAAGTATAAAGCAGTCCATAATGTAGACGGCGACGCTTTGGGGCAGTTATGGCTGCATTAGAAGTATTTTCGAGAGTAGTAAAAGATCTATCCCATTATCAGGGGCCTAAAATTGTATGTAAGCAGCTATATGGCCATCTCCAGGCGGCTAGACCCCGGAACGAGCACAGGGTGCAGCTGCTATACCCCGCTCAATCGGGAATAGCGCGTCCCCGTGATTCTGGCGTGCCCTTATTTGCCAAGAGTTTGTATAGAGTCGATGGACGTGCATCTGATGGCCAGACATACCTGTAAGGGGTGTTGTTTCTGCGTAGAATCATCGCAGAACCCCAATATATCACGTAGGATGGTTCATCATCTATGATGCTACGTTATCGCGAACGAGTCTGAGGTCCCCACGCAGTTTTCCTACCTCTTTCGTAATGGTGCCTTTGAGGCCGGAATTGATACCGGCCTCTGAGTATTATAAGAATCGCCTGCTTTCCCGCCCAATTCTGACTCCCAAGCTCTCCTTCCCAGATCCTCCAGTATCCGCAAACATTCCCAGTGGGAACTTTCCCGTTTTTCTTATCTTCTTCTTACTTTGACTTTGGGTCTCTACCAACCCTATACTCTCTCATCGTCATCACGTCATCATCCATTTGCCTTACATCTCGGATAGACTTCTATACTACATTACCTCCACACCATGTCTCCCTCTAGAGTCCCCTTGCCCAACAGCACTGTGGATCGCTTCCCTCACATTCATGATGACCCTTCCACTGTGCCCCGGTCCGTGGACCCCTTCACTATCACCACCTCCACTGGCTTCCTTCCCTACCTCACTGCCCCTACCAAGCTGCCTGATGTCTTCCAACCCCTGATGTCCCTGCTTGAGCGGATGCCAGTCCTCAAGGAAGATGGCACTCCAGGTCTTCTTGCCAAGTATGAGCTGGGCCCTGCCCTTCTGGCTGAGCTGCCCGACTTGACGGATGAGATCGACAAGCAGGTCACCGATGAGGGGTTGCCGGACCTGTATATGATTGCTGCTCTGTTCCGGGACTATTCGTTCCTCGCTTCGGCTTATATCCTTGAGCCATGCTGGGAGAACTGGTGCAAGGACCCTGAGAGTGGCTATGGGTTGGGGCGGGACCTGCTGCCCAAGACTGTAGCTCGTCCCATGTACCGTTGTTCTCAGCTGTATGCCTACCCTACATGACTTGTGGTATCTTGACCAGTATACTAATATGATACAGCTTGAACATTCCTCCCTTCCTGTCCTATGCAGCTGCATACTCCCTCTTCAACTACACCATGGCCGAGCCATCCAAGGGCCTGGTTTACCCTAACCTCAGATTGGTCCGCGCCTTTGAGAATGGCCTCGACCCCAAGAGCTCAGAGGCAGGATTCATCTTGACCCATGTGGACATGGTCAAGTACTCGAGCGGCCTAATAAGCGGAGCTGTCAAAGTTGTCGACACCGTTGAGCAGGGTGGACCCCGCTCGGTAGTCAACGACGGTTTCCGTGAGATCCTGGAGTCAATGGAAAAGATCGAAGCAGCAATGGAGGGTATGCATATGCTTCCTACTTGTATCAGTACACTCCAGCTAACGATTACAGACATGTGGGCCAACTCCAAGCCCCAGGACTACCTCTCCTTCCGCGTCTTCATCTTCGGAATCACTTCTCAGTCCATGTTCCCCAACGGCGTCGTCTACGACGGAGTACTCGACAACAAGCCTCTTTTCTTCCGCGGAGAGAGTGGTGCAAACGACAGCATGGTATGTATCCATCCCCATGCCCTAAGACAAACGGCTCAAGCTAAATTTCTACACAGATCCCACTGCTCGACCACCTTTGCCAGATCCCCATGCCCTCCAACCCGCTCACCAAGGTACTGCATGAATTCCGCGCCTACCGTCCGCTTCCCCACCGCGAGTTCCTCGCGCACATCAACTCCAAGTCGGAAGAGGTCGGGGTGCGCAACTTTGCGCTGGCAGATACCGAGACGGCAATTCTGCTCCTGAAGACTCTCAACCACGTGCGCAGCTTCCGCTGGCGACACTGGCTGTTTGCCCGCGAGTACATCATTCGCCGCACGCCACACCCTACTGCTACTGGCGGAAGCCCTATTGTCACGGTATGTCTATGCGTGCCTTTTGGAGGCAGATGTATTAGCAGAGTGACTAACACATTACAGTGGCTCCCCAACCAGCTGTCTGCTGTGATGGACTTGATGATTTCGGTCTACGACACGTATCTGGCGCCTCAGAAGGGGGATGGCCTTGGACCGGACGGACAGAAGGGCTACGATGCGTATGCGAAGCAGGTTGAGCCGATGATGGAGATGGTGCGGGATCAGCGGGAGAAGTTGGCGAAGGAGGTAGAGAAGTGGTGTCAGGAGAGGGGTGTATAGATAGATGCCTGTGGAGAGTTATGATACCTGCCACGTATGTGAGCAACATTTATAGTTTACTACATTTATACACAATTCAACCTACCTTTAAACATACATCGTCTACATAATCTACATAATGAGTAGAATAATCCGAGGTACTAACTAAAGTAGCCACCAACCACGTGTTGTAGATCCCCACAACTCGGACATTCCACATTCGGCTGTTTCAATCAACCAACTCAACCAACGGACCTCGGCACTTCTCCGCATTTTCTCCTTTATATCAACTTCTTCTCCGCACTCACCACCACCTTCACACTTACAACCACAACCACCACACAATCCAACCCAACCCAACCCACACATCACAATGCCACCACCCTCACCCCCGGAGCACTTCCACGGCTACCTCTCCCACTCCCCCACCACACCTCTAACCTACGCTCCCTACACCCCGAAACCGTTCACTCCCACGGACATCGAAATCAACATAACCCACTGCGGCATCTGCGGCACCGACCTCCACACACTCCGCTCCGGCTGGGGTCCCAACACAACGACCTACCCCTGCATCGTGGGCCACGAAATCATCGGCATCGTGACACGCATCGGCTCATCCATCCCCACCTACCCCAACACGACACCACTACGCATCGGCGACCGAGTCGGCATCGGCGCGCAAACCCTCTCCTGCCTACAGCCCTCATGCGAGGAATGCGTCGCGGGGAAGGAGAACTACTGTCCGCGCATCACGGGCACCTATAACAGCCGATACTGGGACAACGAGACGGGAAAGCGAAGCGACGTTATTGCGTACGGGGGATTCGCGCGGAAATGGCGCGGGCCTGCGGCATTCGCGTTTCGGATTCCAGAGAGATTAGAGAGTGAGGTTGCGGCGCCGTTACTGTGTGCGGGGACGACGGTGTTTGCGCCGTTGAGGAAGTATCTTGGTGATGGGGCGGATAGTGGGAAGGGGAAGACGGTAGCGGTGGTGGGGATCGGCGGGCTAGGTCATTTGGGGATAATGTTTGCGAAGGCGTTGGGGTGTGAGCGGGTTATTGGGATATCGAGGAGTAATGGGAAGCGAGAGGATGCGGTGAAGGGGTTGGGGGCTGATGAGTTTATTGCGACGGGGGAGGAGAAAGGGTGGGAGAAGAAGTGGAGTCGAACGGTGGATTTGATTCTTTGTACGGTGGATGGCGATGATATGCCCCTTGGGAAGTATTTGAGGTTGTTAAAGGCCGGCGGGACGTTTGTGTTGGTGGGCGCGCCGGAGAAGCCGTTGCCGAGGATGAGGGCGTTTGAGTTGATTGGGAAGGGGGTTAATGTGACGGGGTCGAATATTGGGAGTCGTGAGGATATTAGGTGTATGTTGGAGGTTGCGGCGGAGAAGGGGGTCAGGCCGTGGGTGGAGACTAGGAGGATGGAGGAGATTAATGAGACGTTGAGGGATATGGAGGCGGGGAGGGCGAGGTTTAGGTATGTGTTGGTTAATGGGGAGGAGAGGGAGAGTCGGTTGTAGTTTACTCTTGAGTATAGATTTGGGGGAGTTTGTATAGGGTGGGTGTGGTGATGGGGTTGTAGAGGAGTGGATTTTTATGTAGACTACTGTAGTGCTTATGGAAGGAATTTTATTCAAGAGAGAACTATTTCTCTACCATTCCTTATCAAGAGATCTGAAAGAGTACTACTTAGTCTTTACTTCTGACATGCTCGGTCTGATTCCGCCGTAGGATGAGGGTATCTTCCCATTCGGGAAATAGGTACGAGATATACGAGGCTGCAGATCGTGAAGCTGCAGATAGAAATTTCTATACAAGTGGCGATGAAAGGCGAGTCGCTTTATGAATATGATCGAGAGATAAGTTGAAGAAATGATCTACTATATTCGTCAAGCATACTGTTCTTGTCGAATTCTCTAGTGGCAGTATCCATCCACCATTCAACAAGATGTCTTCGGAATCGCATAGCGGCTGGGTGGCTTATCAGTACAACCCATCAATGCCTGCAGCGATTGTATTCGCGGCTCTCTTTATGCTGGGCACCCTCATTCATACTTATCGTCTGCTCCGAACACGGACGTGATTCCCTGTCCCTTTCGTTATCGAAGGATACTGTATGTCAATCCTTCAACGTGGACTTGCACTAGCTGACTAACCAGTCGAGGCAATAGGATACCTCGACGGCGTGATGCCGGCATCTCAATCTCCTACTGGACGATCGGTTTGTACATCGTAAAGAGCACCCTGCTGCTGATCGCGTCTGCCCTCTTCGCTGCGAGCATATACATGGATCTGGGCCAGATTGTAGCCCTCGTGAAGGGGGATAGTTGGCATCATCCGGGTCGGCTGGATGATCAAGATGTTCGTTGCAGGAGATGTGCTCGGCTCCTCGATGCAAGCGTCGGGTGAGTGCATTCTGCGCTTGGATGGTGTTGTGTGATGTGCTAGACAGACTGCTGATGTTGTCCGTGTTGATCGTTTTCGCAGCCACCCATCCAAGCGACGTAGAATGGCTTCTCGGGCGCGGGAGCATCAAGACTGAAAAGGGGGGATGGAAAGCAGAGGAGTATGTCTCTGTATAAGTGGAGATGTCGTGGCTTGTAAATGTCCAGCTATTGAATGCAATGATCATAAATCAATCTCCTGCTGTCCTATTCCAGCTGTATCAGGCGTATTAGTCGGGTGTGTCTTCCCGAATATTTCCAGCATATGACTCTCAATCAGTGGCCTCCATTCATCGTCCAAAATGTCCCATAATGCTCGGGCCACTCTGCTTCCCCGATCACCCATGTACCATGCATCCCTCAGATGATGGAATACAACGCAATGATACGCTAGTATCACCAAAGCTAGCGGTTTGCGCTCCCGCAAGAGTTCCATGAATTCAGGAAATTGTCTGATTGCCCATCGGCAGGAAGTCGACACGGAGGGCATACCGGTACGCGCCTCAGCCAGCATTTCTGCCAGACGGTCAAGTGCATTTTCGTAAGCAGCTGTATCATGGGTGTCATCTTGAGCCCCGCAAGCGTTGTTCAACTCATGCAACCGCTCCAAGCTTGACTGTGCGTCTCTCAAGTAGTCCTCGTTCAAGTCTTCCACCTTGAAGATTATGCTCCATTCATCATTCTTTATGACCGAAGTAGCTTGCTTCAGGATCTGTTGGACCCCACGCGCCAGCGTGAATATCTGAAGTAGGTCATCCACGTTTGCCCATGGATCGCTAGACTCGGGTGCGTGAGGTAAGCCAAAGGTATAATAGACCACAACACTGGCAAATGCAAACATAGCCCTTGCATTAGACGAGTTGATATCGCTTAGCCTCTCGCGGAATAGGGCCAGTGCTTGAGCCTGATGTGCAACAGCAGTGCTGAGATAAATCGGACGCTGCTGGGTATCATGCTTTGTTCGTGCAATATGCAGGGAGGACAGCGCGAGTAGCCCGTGCATTAGGAAAGGATGCGCAATTGCTTCCTCTGAAGCGCGAAAGCGCCAGATGTGGTCCGTGTGTTCGCCCCGAGACACACTTTTGTGCGTTGAGTTGCACCATTGCATCATCAGCTCCAGGTCTGTGATGTTCAAGCTGGGGACTGCTTGCGAGGCGGCAAATACATCACCCCATCTTCCCAGGATGCTGAGGGAGTTGGCGGTTGTAGCCGCAGGAGATTCAGACTGGGAAACCCCTGCTGGGCTGGACTTCTTGGACCGTATGCGAGAAGGGGGTTCTTCATTTGTCCATAGCAGTGATGCGCTAGAGTCATACTCGCAGGTTGCCAGGCGTTTTGAGCAGTTTGAACAAGAGGGTCGTAATTCATCACACTGGTATCGTCAGTAAGTAATACGGGACAAAGGGAGCATTCCACGAGATTGCGGAAATACGAGAGTACCTTCACCCGCCTTCGCTTGCATTGCAAGCAGCCGTGGCGCGATTTGCGATGGGGTCTTCTAAGTGCCATTGAACGTGGTACAGGAACTACTGCTGGCCATGCTAGATCCGGGGGACTTTGGACCCACGTTTAAATCCTTTGACATGAAGCCGTCGCTTAGACCCGCTATCTTGAAGAATATGGCGGGGGAAAGACAGAAAAGTCAAGGCTGAAGTATTTCAATCTTTCTTTGGAGCCAAGCTCGTCTTACGTCATCAATAGGGTCCTCAGCACCAAAACTGTGCTTATTGATATTATGATAGAATATAAACCAATAAATTCAGAAAAGTCAATTTGGTATCTCGTATCGCATAAAGGAACCGCAAAACAACCATGTCAAAGAATCTTTTCTCCTCTTAACTACCACTGGCAGCAGCAGAGTCCCTGCGTCGCCGGGCTTTCTCGTACAAGGCTAGCACTGTGACTAGTGCCATAAGGTCGAATTCCTGCCCATAATCCACATACATATGAAGCCTGCCTGTCTCCCTGTTCTTCCAAACAGCGTTGGTAAATACACCCACGACTTTGCCGGTCTGCTCATCAACGAGTTTGAAGTTGCGATTGCTCAAGCTGTTCGTCTTGTGGTCCTCTTCAATCCCAACCGAGTGTGTCCGGGTGCAGAGGAATGAGTGCCGTTCGGGGCCCCGGGCAGTCTGCATCGTCATCTGCCAACGATACTTGGCGTGTCGGTGGTCTTGCGCCAGCAGATCCTCGTATGTGATACCATTGATATCGTTGGGATCGCCCAGACCGACCTTGAGATGTCTTGAAAAATGTAGGAATTTGCAGACTGCCACGGTCGGGCCGTTCTCGTCGGACCCTGCATGGAAGGTAAGGTCTGGCTTCTTGGGCCTGCAGGAGGAGTTCTCTACCCGGTAGAGCTGCTTCCCTTGGGCGGTGGACACATTGTAATGGTTTCGGAACAGCGTGTTATGGATCTGATAGACGTGCGAAGCGCTTTGCTCGCTTGGAAGCTTCTCGTCCACAGATCCCTCATAGTCGGAGAGCCGAGAACCGACCAAGGGTGGGTCATTGGGGACCAGAGAAGGTTCGTAAGTAGCCATCTGTGTAGCAGGAGAGTAGTAGTTTGTTAGACGGTGGCTCTGAGAACTGAATCCCAGATTCATGGAATCGACGCCATTCCATGGTTCTTATATCTTGCATCCGAGCCTTGTGTCGGACAAGGCGCATTGCTGCGGCTCATGCCGATACGAGACCCTTTGACGATCATCAGGCTGTGCATCACAGCCATTCTGCTTTCTCCTTTTCTGATCCCTTCGGGCACTTGATCCATGGATAATCTCAGCCAATCATCGCTGTTTATGACTTAGCGGATACGACGGGCCCGATCGGGCGTAGCGTTGATGACTCAGGCTTCTATCTCATGTGACATCATCTGACTTATTTTAATCACGTGGATATATGTGTTATCACCTGACTTGGTTTCTCACCGCCCGGCGCGCGTCTCGAACTTCGGGAGAATTAATTGTTGGCCGGCGAAAGAGTAGAATCCCAGATTCCAGAAATACAGCAGCTTCGGACGGGCGTGTTGCTTCTTTCTCGCTCTGCCCGGCTGCTTGGCGATTCCTCAGCTCTTGTTCGATGACCCGACCTCACTAAATTGATTGCGCATCTTTATTCCCTCCCTCTTACGCTGTCTATCCGCCCCGAATTGAGGTGCAGCTCTATGCTTCCTCGCTCTTCGCGTTCATCTTCCCTCTTTCACCTCTGAGCTCCTTACCAATTGATATAGCTTGTCGCAGCATGTCTTTCAAAACCTCATTTGAGTCGAGTCCGCCGTCAACCCCCGGCCATTCCCGCAGTGTCTTCAGTAATCTGTCAGAAACGCCGGCAGGCGCTCCGCCCTCCGCATCCAATTCCTTCACTCCGCAAGGCCATCCTCACTCCAGCAGCATGTTCGGCAGCTCCCAAATGAGCTCTGGCTCCCTCTTCACCAAGTCCGGGAACATCAACCCTAACGATAGTATCTTCGGCTCCTCCATCGCTTCCACCGACTTTGCCCTCCCCCGAGGCAAGAAGAGCACTCAAACAAAGTCCTTTGCGAAATCGCAATCGCTGTTCAGTATTACAAACGGCAGCCGGTTTGCCGAGTCGACTAGCTTTGGAAATTCCAACGGCTTCGCGGATTCACGGATGGATGATGACGCCACTGACCAAGATGCGGAGGGTGAAGAGGAAGATCTGCCGGAGGAGCAAGCTGAACAGACCGACAACGCTATGGACTTGGGAACTACAGAAAAGGCCACAGGGTCTCGTTTCAGCTTCCTGGACTCTCAGCTTGGCGATTCTATCTCTGCGCCGTCCGCCGCGCTCGGCCAACGAAAGTCGATCTACCAAAATTCCACCACGCAAGCAAAACGCCCAAAGCTTGACGAAAAGTGGGCAAACCAGTCACCTATACGGAAAGGCAAGCTGTCGCCTAAGAAGGACTCCGCGATGCCGTCGATTGTGCGCCATTTCGCTTCGCGTTCGCGCGTGGCTGCCGTGGAAGAGCCAAGCGAGTTCATCATGCATACTGAGGATGAAGTTTGCCGCATGCACGATGAAGTGAAGAAGTCTGACTACAACAACACTGACTTTGAGGTTGCTCTGTCGGACTCTTGCGACAGACTCGTGGACACGTGGCAGGCAATCGCAAATCAGGATAACGCTGGACAGAATCCAGGTACCGGCATCGGTCCTGGCGACAATGCTTCGAACATTGCGAAAGCAAACTTCCTGGCATCCCTGCTGCTGCGGCTCCACCACCCTCCTCAGTTGGCACCCAAGCCCAGCCTTCTAAGCCCCCTGGGATTTCCAGCGCGCAATTTATTACTGGCCCCCGCTCGGACGAATACCCCTACGCCCATACCCAAGCTCCTTCTTGACTGGCTTGATGAGAACCACATGCCTCTTACCGATGAGCTGCAAGCATTGAAAGAGATTGATCCCAATCCTACGGCTTCTCCAAACTTTTGGGAATTGATTAATGCTGCTGTTTTGCGTGGCCATCTCTCTGATGCTGCGGACCTTTTGCGGTCGGCTGATTTTAACTATGCACGGTCCGCCTTGGAGGATGGATTGCCGCAGTCAGGCTATCGTGGCGCACAGCTGCAGAACATTCAGAGGTGCGTTAATAGGGCCCTCCAGGTCCTTGACTCATGCCCCAGCGTGCAGCACGGGGATTGGGACATTAGAGGCCCCGAGTGGGCTACGTATAGAAAACGTGTGATTGCCGCCGTGACAGATTTGGAGGAGTTCGCCGAAGGCAGTGAACAGGCGTCTCCCGAGCCTCCAGCCGCGGAGAATCGCTTCCAGGCAGTCAACTTTGGATTGAAGCCCACGGCTGCTGCCCCGATGTTCTCTTTTGCTCAGAACGCACGCATGGCCGAGAGCAAAGTCCCGTGGGCCATCTACCAGAACCTTCGGTCCATGTACCGCATTATCCTCGGCGATACGAGCGTAGTCATGGACCACGCAGAGGACTGGATTGAGGCCACGATTGCGATGACTGTGTGGTGGGATGGAGAGGATGATGAGGAGGGTTCCAGCGCCGACTTGTTTTCGAGATTGTCCAGACCCAACGCCTCCCCCAGCAGTATACGGAACGCCTACCTTCGCCGGCTTGATCTGGCCTTCAGTCATGCAACCAGCGCCGAGCCCGCTGACGCTGGTTTCCGCGTCAACTCGATGAGCAGCCTTGAAGTCGGACTTGCTTCCGTGTTTGAGGGCAACGTGGATGGTGTGCTAGAATTGCTTCAGACTTGGTCGCTGTGTGTAGCGGCTGCCGTTGTTGAGTTCGCGTCTATTGGCGGCTGGCTAGAGGCTGGGGCTGGTCCTAAATCTATGCCCGGCCTTAGCAAAAATGACCTGATGGTTCTTTCGTATGGACAGGCTGGTGATGCACCTACGCGACGTGTTCACAAGAACGATGTGATTAGCGAGTATGCGTCTGGCTTGTCTGAGAGGACCACCTTGGAGTGCGAAACGGGTGTGCGCCAGGGATGGGAGATGGCCATCGAGATCCTCAGCCGCTTGGATGATCGCGAGAAACTGGAGACGAGCGTTGCCGACCTGCTCGAAAAGATACCACTGACCAGCGTTGACCAGGTGGATAGAGTGGTGCAGCTGTGCTGCGAAATGGATTTGGATCAACACGGAAGGAAGGTCGCTGAGGTAGGTCGTCATCTACGGGTACTATATGAACGTCAGCTAACCTGCTCAGCGCTATGGTGATAATATCGTCGCAAACTCCCAGGAATATGGGCTTGCCCTTCTGTGCTATGCTCGCGCACACGACCGACGCAAGGTCAAGTCCATCGTTGACCTGCTCATCTCATACAGTCTTGTTCAGTCCCGCGCCTTCCCTGAATCCCCCGACCTGGACGAGCAGCTTGAAGCTCTGATCAAAAACCCCAAGTTTGGCTTGGGGGCGATTGCGCACACGGATGAAGAGGCTGCTACTATCCTCCAGTACTATTTCAGTGGATATGCGACTCTGCGTCGCTTCTACGAGATTCGCGACGAGGCGATCAATCTTAAGGAAGGACAGCGACCGCGGTTCAAGCCTCTAGCCAGACGGCGAGCAGCGGCTCAGGCTTTGGTGGCGGTCATTGGCAGCGCGGCGGACAGCATCTACGGTGGTCTGTACGATCCCGATCGTGATGCTGTCGTCCAAGTCGATGGACTGTTGACATTGCTTGGCGAAGCCCTGCCCTTTATTGGCCGTAAGATCCTATCTTAGTACCCTTCCCAAGACCCTATCCTAACCATCCGCTCGGCAGAATCCACTCCCCTCCTCTCCGTCTCCCAACAATTCACCATCCTCTCCGCCATCGAGGACCTCCAGACCGTGACTCCGCGCGTCTACGCCCAATGCGAAGAATGCTTCCGCTCCACGCTCATCCAATACCACTCCAGCAAGCGCGCCCACACCTCCGACTCCTCTGTCCTCCCTCCCTCCCCCCGCGCCATGCTCAAGAAGTCCGTCTCATCCCTCACAGCATCAAGCACCTTCTCCCTCATCGGCAACGACATCATCGAATCCGCCCGCACTCGCTCCGGCTCCGGTTCCGTCGGCAGCTCCGGCGTTCTCGTCCCTCGCGCAGACGCTGACTCCCTCACTAGCTCCACCGAACGCGGCTGGGACTGGCGTGCCGGTCTACCAGAGGACGCAACGGGCGAGGATATCCTCCGTATTCTCCGGGTCGGTCTAGCGAAGGGATTGAGCCATGGGGCTCTTGGATCGATCTAGATTTTCTTTTGTTGATGATGAAGAAGAGGAATTAAGCCAAGAAGCAAAAGTCAAATTCTAATACATCGGATGTAGTTGAGTGGAGTGAAGTGGAGTGGAATGGAGTAGTTGTGCTGTATTATTGTATTCTATACTACTATGTTCCTTCTGCTTGCAGCATGCATGAGTGTAACACTTTTTCTTATTCCAGTGTCTGTTGGCTGGTTGCTCCTTTACAAGACCAATTAGAGTCGGTGTTTTCTCCCTCTCTTTCTATCTTAATTTAGGTTTATAGTATATATAACACAGCTACACTGTACGCATAAAGCAGTAGGAGATACAAAGCAATCTGTACGACAGCTATCAAATACTAACAATAACCTAAAAAGTAAGAGCGACAGGATACTACATTTCCAAACTCAGCATACTGGTAAGTAAGTAATCCATGATTATCAGGCTACTAAGATTTACACATTACATTCTTTTCTTCTATTTCTCACCGACGGTGCAATGAATGAATGAATGAATGAATGATACATCCATCCATCCATCCATCCGTCCAAGCTGCATTGCACACCTGTAATGCAAAACACATGCATGCACTTTATGTTATTACTACTTACTCAGTAGTACTTGCTTACATCGATACATGCACATACTCTTCAAAAATATGCAGAAAACTACCAACATATCAATAACAAATTAATTAGTCAGTTATCTTACTTCGTAATTAGGAATTGTTGGTGAACTCAGTACCTAGTACAAACTAAAAACTACAGAAAAGAAAGATCCCTGCTGTTCAATTACTACTCCTCAACTAAGATTGCATTTATGTCTGTACTAAGCATGCTTATTTACAATCAAAATTGTTTACAACCAGGCGAGGCATTTAATGCTGGTAGATTCATGGGATTACGAGAAGTGGTGGCTACTACTACTACTACTACTACTACTACTAGTATGCGCAAGATTTGGTACTTATTAGCATTTATGCCATTCTTGGAAAGTGTTGTTATTATTCCGCTGTGGATACGGGTGACGAGTCGTAGTAGGTAGATACCTGTAGACACTATTGAGCCTCCTATTTACATGTTGTTTATGGGCCTATGAATAAATAGACTGTGGAGAGTTTGTAGGCTACGTGAAAATTAAGCTATCCGCTTGGTCACCGCAATTTTCATTCCTCTTGGGATCTGTAGTGCGAATGGACAAGTCATTCAGCATGGCTTAACTTTAACCCTCGTCTAACGGGAGAATCTTCCTATTGGTAGATCATATTTCATGCACAAGTACATATTCAGAGGATGGCTGTAAACAGCAGATGATTAATGATAACGAATGTAGGTAGGCCAGCTAGATAATGCATAGATAGATGTTGGTATCCCCCAACTGGCGTATCCCGGATACGACCCCCATTTTTCTCAATCAAATCCTCCTCTATTACCATAGTTTAACAAGACAAAACTCTCCACCCAGTCGATCGTCTCACATTTCTCGTCTCATCGTGACTGGGGATTCTGCGACGCAACACAACGCAACGCTATGCAGAATAGGCTGACTGAACACGCGCACACACACAGCATTATAAAGAAAACGGTGACGAGAGCGCAGCCCCACAGCGTTGACAATAACAAAAGCATATATCTAGCAAGAGTTTTGGCGAACCGGCCAGGCCAAAATCGAATCGAACTGAGCATGCATCAAACAGGAATGAAAATCGAACGACGGTTGAGGCAGACGTCCCGCGACTGCTGCCTCTTGCTATCCCAGAGTGGATGGGTTTAACCCTTGATGCTGGAATATCCTGAATCCGGCAGGGTTGGGTCTCGAGCGTTGTTTCCATTGCATCTCAATGAGTGTCGGGAACAGGTGTAGCCGACCAGGACGATTTTTTCCTGCACCACATGGCCACGCTGGCCGTATGCTTCACACGGGTCTACCGCGTGCTGAAAGTAAAGACATCTGCACACCGAAAATCGCTCCACCAGTAGATAGCACATGATGAGGTGGTGGTCGTGGTAGTGGTCGACCGATGAGATTGGACTTGGTGGTAGATAAAAAGAAAGAAAAAAGACACAAATTGAAAAGATCAAACGTCCCGCGTGGTAATGAGACAGGTCTGAGGGTGGTGGTCAAGGAATGACTGAAGGATCGAGGCGTAATGTGGTGAGTGCGATGGAGGTGGGGAGTGGATCGCGGATGGAATCAATTATAAAAACACCGACCATTCAGGCGACCCAGGACCATGATAGAAACCAAGTTCCAAGTGACGACAATACCAAGGATCTAGAACTGGCGAGCTTGTCATTCTAAGGCGCCTTGATGCTGAATGCGACTGCAGACGGTCGATGCAAGGCATCCATAAAAGAAACCCAAAGGAACCCTTAAATCTATGCTCGGGAACAATCTGGAAGAACTCGGTCCATCACGAACAGGACTAGCGACAAGGGAAGAGTAAAGAGGGAGAAAGGAGAAAGGGGGAAAAGAAAGGAAGAGAGAGAAAGCGAGAGCGAGACGGAGAGGGCCACCGAGAAAGCAAAAATGTAGACAATCAAGGAAGAGGAGAGAATGGAGGGGAAAAAGAAAAGAGGGAATAGGAAAAGAGAGGGAAATGAGGAGGACCCATCCTGCCGGGCAAACGTCAACCCATAGCAGATTGGTCTATTTCGGATTTCGCAATACTCGTAGGGCAAACCGGAGTCGATCAGTGGGGGACGCTTGTCGGGCTGAAGGCCGAGTAGTGCAGAACTAGGCCACGCCCATCCATGACAGCTGATTCCGACGCTTTCCCTGCTTTTCTGAGGGGTTGCCGGGCACCGTTTACCCACTAGAAGGGCGCCGTTAAAGGCTCCCCGGGACCCCTGAAAGGCATGGGAGTCAAAGGATGCAGACTGCAGAAGAGCAGTCA
This sequence comes from Aspergillus neoniger CBS 115656, assembly GCF_003184625.1. NCBI lineage: Eukaryota > Fungi > Ascomycota > Eurotiomycetes > Eurotiales > Aspergillaceae > Aspergillus > Aspergillus neoniger. Next base: position 157,935 of record NW_020291162.1, on the reverse strand, counting down.
GGTGGACATTATTGCTGAGCTGGACCTCGTGTAGAGGCTGTAGCAGAGAAGGGGAGGAGGGGAAGCAAATCCAGCTGGTGGGTTCCGCTATAGAGGATTCGCTATTGGCAAATTGCTTCTCCGTGCCGTGGGCCGCTGGAGCGAGTTCAGTGTCGGTGCGGTTCTCCGGGGAGGACCTTGGGAGCCGTAAGGCTGCAGCGGGACCCGGCCGGTGATTTGAGGGAAATTCCTTAGCCAGGAAATTAGCCCAGCATAGCGTGGATGAAGGTGGTTAGTTGTCCGAGATGGAAGAGGGGATTGGAGGAAGGCTGAGGCTGAGAAGCAACGGGGGACGGAGTGGCCGGTTTGGATGAACCACTCAAAGCCAGGATGGACTGGCCCCTGGCACCGTAGGGCTGAAACTGGGATGAGCTGGACAGACGCCCGGACGGAGGAGAAGCGAGTCAACCGCGGACGATGGAGGGGGGGAAAAGTGGGCATCTTGTTCGTTGCTGGGGCCCGAGCACAGTTGCGATGGTTGACTGGTTGACTTTGTTGCCCCAAAATAGTAATCCCCGTGACTTGACCATTTTAGGAAAATAGGGCTTAACCAAAAGATCCACCTCTGGTGGAGGCCTGAGTCAGACGCGTCAGGCAACCATCCAGTCAATTCCCCCTTCGACTTTCCCAGTCAAGAAAGTGATCAAACTTCTTCTTCAATGATTCCAGGGTTGGCTTGTTCGGAATGTCGGAAATTTCGGAATACTTCCAATGAAAAGGCAGCTGTTATAAGGCCATGACAAATGGAGTGATGAATTTATTTTACGTCTACAATCAAGCTTTTACTGTAAGCTCCTTAGGACTTGATAAGACTATCCACATCAATTTACTCGAGGCCGACGACCACGTGTATAGAATTAGACTCAGACCAAAATATGACTACTCCGGAGTATATCCTGAAACCAGCTGAAGAACAATACTAGCGATTAGCGAGAGGATTCAAAATGCTTGCCTAAGATTGGCATCAGCCTAGAGTGTCTGGATCCCGCGGACACCGGTCATCCCAGGGTATTGCATACGTTGCAGCCTAGCTGATAAAGAAAGTACTGTGCAATGGTAGAAATCCAACTACTATCTAAACTCTGCAACAAACTCGGACAATCCCCGAAATTGTCCAAATACCAAATCGGCTAAAAGACTTAACTGAAAAAGAACAGGTCTCGATTCTTACTCTTATCGAAAATCTATATGAACCCCTATAAATAATTACAACAAACCCATCAACCCCAACCACTAACTGCGTGAAATAACCCTCTCCAAAAACTCAAACCCCTCCCTCTGCAACTTCCACGTCCTCCCTCCAACCTGCATTCCCATCGCAAACGTATGATCCTCCCCCGGCACCTCCACCATCACACACTCGACCCCATTCTCCCTCAACACCCTCCACAGCTCCCGACTAACTTCAATACTAACCTTCGTATCACAATCCCCATGCACAATAAACGTCGGTGGAAATCCCTTGCCCACATGCACCACCGGGTCAATCTCGCTCACATCCCGATCAGGATAACAAGCCTGCAGGACCGTCCCATTAGCCACCTGCGTCAGAGCGAAGGCATCCCGCGGGCGGAAGAAATCCGGGCCCTTGGCCTTGCTACGGCCAGAAAGCTCTGTCTGGCCCTCCAGCGAGATAGAGCTATCCGTAGGGATGGGATATTCATCATAAATCTTCTGCAGGAATGCAGGGTCAAGGGGTGGGAGAGTACGTTGGACGTCAGGGAGAGGTTGGGTCCAGAAGGGATGGGTGAAGTGCACGGCGCCGTAGAAGTCGAGGATTGCGGCGACGGGGCGGGGGACGGAGTAGCCCTGATATAGGTTATTAGCATTTCTGGATGTGCGTATAGTAGGGTGAGGGAAGGAGAAAAACTTACCAATGACAACGCCAGTGTACCCCCCGATGACGTCCCAAACGCCATAACCCGATCCATATCGACCCGATAGCGCGCTGCATCTGCACCTGCGCCGGCAAGGAACGCATCTAACTGCCCGTCGTAGATCCACGCCAACAGGTCCCGGATATCAGTGATTGGCCCTTCGAGCATGTTCACCTGTGGACAGAGGCGATGGTTGGGTACCACGACGATCCAGTTCCGGGCGAGGCAGTCGTCGACTTGGGGCATGGAGACCATGCGCGAGTGGCCGAGCATGAAGACGCCGCCGTGGATGTTGATTACTGTGAAATTCTTTAGTAACTTGATATATATTGTAGTGGAGGGATTAGACGTACAAACGGGATATTTCTTTGGCGTGTCATTTTCAGTAGTAGTTGTGGTTGGTGCCGGTGGGAGGTAGATGTCGGTGGTGATTTTACTGCCGTTGGCTTCTTTGTATTGCACGGTGAGGGGGGGTGGTGGCATTTTGGCGTTCTTTACTGTTTGTATATATAGATTGTGATAGTTTAATTGCTGTATGAGAGAAGAGATGTAGCTAGAGGACAGCCCCAGATTTTAAAGTAGGTCTCGGTGCTCGGGATATCCGATTGCGGGGGAAAGCTTGGACTTTCCGACGGATTTCATTCCACGAGGTGAAGTTCTCTCCCGGCTATTGCTGCCGAGCATCTCACTATGACTACATACTACTAGTGGATAGCTATTATAGGAAACAGTATAGTCGTTTTGTGTTGACTACAGGCTAGGGATAGGCAAGTCATCACTCATCATTCGTTTCCTATGTGAACAACGTAGCTAACATGACCTCGACGTCGCTCATTTCATTTCATCCTTCATCCACCTGGCTATACCATCAGTGCCTTGTATAGAGTGGTCTTTGTCTTTTTTTCCATATTCCTTCCCATATCTTCAACTATCCCATCTCCTCCGCGTAGCGCATCTGGCTCCTTCATGGCAAATTGCCATGATCCAGATGGCCGGTTCCTTTTTTTTTTTTCTTGGTTTTTTTTTTTTCTATTGCTTTCGTAGCATTTACGCTTAAGCGACTTCAATTGGCGCGGCAGGTTACTGCCAAAGGAGTGACTATCCTCTCTTATGCAAAGAGGAGGGACATCCAATGCACGGCGTGTTCGGTCTCTCGACGCGGGAAGCGACTCCCATGAGGGGTGTTCAAAAATGATCAAAGCAAGGTAAAAGCACCAACAAGTTGTTATGAGTTACCTGCGCACCACAATGCCTTGACGACGGACACCGCTGCGGGCACGGCGGTACTCCTCATCACTGTCGGACTCGGAGCAGCTAGCCTCAGACGACTCGGTAACATAGCCGCATCGGCTGCCGCCACAGTCGAGCTTGACCCGGTCGCCCTTGCGAGTAATTCCATAGCGCTCGCAGTGGCAGATCGGGGTGGGTGGGTCACTCATGGACGACAGGGAAGACGGGGAAGTGCTGCCAGATGAGCGAGACGACAGGGATGAACCAACCGAGCTGGGCGGGCTGTTGGAGAGCGAGTACTCGTCCGACAGACGGGAGTCGGCAAACCGCATGGTGAGGTCTTCCATGGTGGGAGCAAAGTCCGTCTCGCGGATTTGACGGGAAGCATAGGGCTTGGACGGCTTGGGGTGGTGGATCTTGGACGGAGAAGGAGCACGACCCTTGACGAAGTCTGTGGAGCCCCGGTGGTGCTTGGGGGCGGGCTGGGAAGACTTCTTGCCACCGGGAACATCGAGGATGTTCAACTTGCGGCCGGTGGTGGGCTCGACCGTGTACTCAACAGCGGGGTCATGAGAGACATGGTAACCATCCATGATGTACTGCGGCAGGGTTAGCTTGCGGGCCATTCGAGTCAGCGGGCGAGTCACATACGTAGTACCAGTAGCGGCCACCCAGCTTCAGCATGGAGGTCTGGAAGCGGAACTTGCCAGTCCATGCGCCAGGCTTGACATCATCCCGGGAAAGGGGGATCTGACGAGAGTAGTTGTCCCAGGAGCCGACCAGGTGGACGGTCTTGACATTGGAAGAGGTGCGCAGCGAGAACTTGAGCTGAACAGCAGACATGTTGAGAGAGATTGACCAGGTTATACTAAGAATTAGATTATATGCAGCAGAATGAAGGCGTAATGGTTTAAAATAATCGTGTCAATGGCGGGAAGTGAGTCGTCGTTATAAAAAGGCCGAGATGGAAGGGACTACCAGAGTCGATTCACGTCTAGCCTTGTGTTGGGTTGGGTTGGTTGGCTGTACAAATGTATAACAACGAGGCTTTGCTTGACAGGATCCAGTCCTTGACACGCAACCAAAAAAAGTATTAGATAGATGTTGTTGTTGGAAAGAATAAAGGACAAGGCCAGCAAGTCGTCTGAGCTGATTTGACAGGAACACGAGAAGTCGACCGGCGACAACGAAATGAACCGTCACGAGGTTGAATGGTTTAGAAGTATCCGAACAAGATGCAATAAAAGCAATCAAGCATTACACAGAGCACAGCTCGTGTATTGAATGGGGTAGAGTTGAGGGGGAATTGGTAGGGGATTTTTTGATATATTGATAGTAAAAGAGGTAAGGGGAATAATTAAGATGTAGTATAACAAGCGACAAATAGACAAACAAACAAAAAAAACCAGTGCAGCCAGTGCACAGGGGGGATACTTCTAAACCACGGGCAGTCAGACAAGCAAGCTTGCTGAAGAAAGAAAGAAAGAAAGATAGGGAGAGAAGAAAAGGCAGAGAACGCCCTGGCGGCTACAGCAGCCTTTTAAGAGAGCGCCGGGGGGAGGGAAACGAGCAGACGAGAGAGCCCGGTAGAGAGTCAACTACTGTACTCAGTTAGTGCAATGCGTGTGATGGGATTGTCACCCGCCATCTTCTATTCTGGGAAGAGCGAGAGCAGCTCTTCGCCAGTCAAATCCCCGCTTCGTCCTCTCGCCATCCCAGCCGGCGGGTAATTCGTTGGTTTCATTGGCTTCAAGGGCAGCCGAGCCTGCAGCAGACAACCAACCATTCTCACGACTCGCCCATCCATCGTCCCTCCATCTCCCCTCCATCTCCATCGCCATGCTTTTCTTCCATTGCCGCCCTCCACGAGCACATTCTCCCGAGCCATCCCACCTATCAATAGAAACCCCCTTAGCCAATCGCACTCACACAGGAAGGGAGACGGCCTGTCACCGACATCTCTATTCTGCAGCACCGAGGAATTTTAAAGTTCGTGCACGGGATTGAGGAGGGGGTTGGACGCCATCCCACCACTGAGAGAAGCAAAACACCACTATACACCCTCTACACCCTCTCCACTGACTCTCCACTACAATTACACCATGCAGCATCTGCCCCGATTAGGACCCTGTCATGGCCGGCTCTTACGTGCAGAATTGCCATGACATCTTTTACCCCTCTTCTTCGTCTGCTTCTTTAGATCCAATTTCGATTCGATTCCGTAGGGACAAATCATCATCATCCAAGTACATCGCTGCTTACACCAGCCATTCCTCCAACCATGGTCAGCAAAAAAAAGGAAAGAGGGGAGGCAAAAAAATAAATAACAATATATAGAAGCTCGAATCAAAATCATAAACCTCTGGTCCTCTGTACGCCGGAAAATGCCGAATCGGTCTGGTCTTCGGTTGATATCACACGTTTTGGGGGGTGGAGAATTATTAGGAAAGAAAACAGTGGGGAAAAGGAAACGGAGAGGGAGAAGGGGAAAAAAAAGGCATAGAAAACACCAGAAGACGGAAGAGATACCACAGAAGAGAAGAATCTGATGTACACGGATAGTCTTCTTTCCTCCCCCTCACCGCACGGACACGCCAGACCGGTTGGTAAACATGCGAGCGGCAATGTTCATCGAGGCCAGCTCTTGGAACAGAAGCTTGGCTGCATACGGGATATGCACCTGGGAGATTCGGTGCTTGTTGTTACACAGTCGACACTCGAAGAGTCCCTTCTTCAGTTTACTGTCGTTCCATCATCGTTAGCTCATCTGGTTAGGAAAATCAAGGATGTCTCTCCACTTACGCAACAGGGGTCATCAAGCCACAGTCGTCGCAGATGTGCACCCGGAAGGGATCGGACACGTCGAACAACCGCTCCTTCAGGAATGCACTGGCTCCGTGCGCAATCATACAATCGCGTTCCATCTCTCCGAAACGGAGACCACCGTCACGAGCACGACCTTCCACCGGCTGCCGCGTCAAGATCTGAGTCGGTCCACGCGCACGGGCGTGAATCTTATCGTCGACCATGTGGCGCAGACGCTGGTAGTACGTCGGTCCGAGGAAGACCTGCGCAACCAGCTTCCGTCCAGTGTGTCCATTGTACATCACCTCAAAGCCACGGGACTGGTATCCGTGCTCCCGCAGGAGACGGGAGATCGAGTCGACCGTAACGTCGGTGAAAGGCGTCGCGTCACCCTCGAATCCACGCAACGATGACACTTTACTGAGCTGACACTCGATCAAGTGCGCGATTGTCATACGAGAGGGAATGGCGTGAGGGTTGATGATCAAGTCGGGGCACACACCCTCCCGAGTGAAGGGCATATCTTCCTGACGGTAAGTGATACCGATGGTACCCTTTTGTCCGTGACGAGAGGCGAACTTGTCTCCAATCTGGGGAATCTTGGTCGTCCTCATGCGCACCTTCACGAACTTCAGGTCATCGTTGCTCGTAGACACCAGGACCTGGTCCACAATACCGTTCTCCGTACTTCTGAGAGGAGTCGACACATCCAACTTAGTGTGGGCCTTGGTACGTTGACCGAGCTCCTCTGCTTCGGGTGCCAGAGGTGCCGTCTTACCGATGATGATATCCTCACCGGATACACGGACACCAGGAGCAATGATACCGTCTTCATCGAGCTTGTCGTAGGTACCCTTTCTCATACCGATCGTATCCGATCTCATAGGCTTCTCGAAGCGCTCGACAACTGTGAGTCCGACCATCTTCTCGCTGTCCGTGTATGTACGGTAGAACAGACTGCGGAAAAGACCACGGTCAATGCTGCTCTGGTTCATAATAACCGAATCTTCCTGGTTGTAACCGGAATAACAGGCAATGGCAACAATGGCGTTCTGGCCGGCAGGCAGTTCACGGAACCGCAAGAATTCCATGGACCGTGTTGTCGCCAAAGGCTTCTGCGGGTAATACAGAATGTTGGCCATGGTTTCCATGCGCTGGTCAAAGTTCGTCAGGAACACACCCATAGCTTGTTTACCCATGGCAGACTGGTAGGTGTTACGAGGAGATTGGTTATGGTCGGGGAAAGGAATGATACTGGCGCAAACACCCAGGATCATACTGGGGTGAATCTCGCAGTGTGTCCAGGTGTGTGCCTTTTGACTCAGAATAGAACGCACACGCTTGTTGGGATCGTGCAGCTCTTCCTCGGGAAGGGCATAACCGGCCTGAAGTTGCTTCGAGATCTCCAGGTCCTCTGGTGTCATCACAATCATGATTGTCTCCTCCTCCTCGGCGTCGACATACTCAACGACACCAGACTTCACCAAACCATCCCAACCAAAGTAGCGCTCCCTGCGGTCTTCTGGATCCAGATCGGGGGGCAAGTCCTTGTCTTGCTCCAGTTTGCGAATGTGTTCCTTGTTAAGCACCAGTGAACCACAGTTCTCGCTCTTGGGATCATTGTCGACGACATACAGTGGCCGACACACGCGTCCAGCATCGGTGAAGATCTTGAACTCTCGCTCACGAATATCACGAATCAAACTGACCTCGTGCGAGATCATGTTCCGGCGACGGAGAGAGAGCATGGTGTTCACCAGATGTGCAGGATCTCTATGAATACCCACCCAAACACCGTTGACAAACACCTTGGTCGCATTTGGCGTCACCTGGGGCTCGAATTCTTCGAGGACTTCCATGTTGCGTTGAATCATGAAATCAATAATGGGCTCACTAGGCGTACCAACAGTGATGTAGCACATGAGCGCCAAGTTCTTGACCAGACCACAAGCCTGACCTTCAGGGGTTTCGGCTGGACAAACCAGACCCCAATGGGTGTTGTGGAGCTGACGAGGTTTGGCGATCTTACCGTCTCGACCAATTGGTGTATTGGTACGACGAAGGTGGGACAACGTAGAGGCGTAGGTATAACGACTGAGCACTTGAGATACACCAGCCTTGGCGCTGGCTGCCTTCTTCTGCTCTCCCCAGTTACCCGTAGCAAGAGCGTACTTCAGACCTCCTGTCAAGGTGCTGGCCTTGATACCAATGTTCAAGTAGATCTCCCTGTTCGTCTCCACGCATCTTTGCACGTACCGCTGAAGGTCACGGGTGACACGAGTGAACAGAACTCGGAAGAGGTTTGCAAGAAGGGGACCAGCCAAGTCGAGACGCTTCTTACCGAAGTGATCACGATCATCGACATCACGACGGCCCAAGGCACACTGCAGAAGTCTGTGCACCATGTAACCCAAGAAGAAGGCTTTCCGGGTCTCACTACCTTCGCTCTGAGAAATGTGGGGAAGGAACTCCTTTTGCATGATTTCGCGTGCGTATCTGACACGACGCTCGTGGTTCATACTAGACTGAGAAGAACCACGCTTGGCAATGAAATCCAGCGCAACCTCGCGGTCCTGGATAACGAAACCTTCCTCAATACAAGGCTTCAGCATCTCCAACATCGGTGTGTCATTCCGGTCGTAGCAAATGTGGTTCAGAATATCTTCATCAGAAACCACACCGAGGGCTCTGAAAACGACGACGATGGGGATGTCGGTCTTCACGTAAGGCAAGGTCGACCGAATTGTAGGACCAAATCCACCCTTGGCACTGTCACCCTTGGCAAACAGCTTCAGGGACAACTGAGAAAGAAGTCGTGATCCCTTCTCGACAGCACTCCGAATTTCCGCGACATAGGGCGTGGGACTAGGCGGTGCCTTCTTGAAGACTTGAACCGTGTTTCCAGCACTGCGCTCTTGGGCGATCAACACCTTTTCACTTCCGTTGATAATGAAATAACCACCAGAGTCGTAAGGGCACTCGTTCCAGTTGTAAAGAGCTTGCTCGCTCAAATCCTTGAGGATACAGTACTTGGACTTGAGCATGATTGGCATCTTTCCAATGAAAACGGTCTCCTCCTTCGCCTGGTCAGCAGGCAGCTCCTTCTGCTCCCACTGCAGGTAAGTCCCGTGAGCTTTTCTATCCTCATTCGATTCACCCATATCATCCTCATCTCGGTCCGCGACCAGACGTTCACGACCTTCCATAATCTTCTTCGTAACACCGAGATAAAGGGGACTAGCGTATGTAAGATTACGCAGGCGAGCCTCCTGGGGCAACATGATAGTGGTCGCACCATCACCCTCAGTCACGGACGGTCGAGAGAGCATGACGGTTCCAAACTTCAGCTCGTATCGGCGGACAACCACGGGATCGACTTCATCTTCGGAGGGAGGGAGAGTTTGGTCGAGTGTTACTTGGCCTTGTTCCTCCACCAGCTCCTGCATTGTCGAGGAGATAAATTCATCGAAAGAGTCCAGCTGTTGTGACACTAGACCCTTGGTGTCGAAGAAAGACGAAATGACCGTCCAGCAATCCTCCGAGGTGATGCCCTCGTCCATATCGTCGTAGTACTCATCCTCGTAAGCATCTTCGTAGTCGGCCATCTTGGCGGATATGGGTCGTAAACGCAATGAAAAACCGCAGTCGATAGGACAATGAGCGCAAAGGGCGCGACGCGCTCGGCGGAAAAGATCCCACTCGAGGTTGTTGGACGACTGGCGTAAGTAGAATGCAGCGAAGCAATCGTCCTTAAAGTAACAGGTGAGGCCAATAAGCCGGAAGCCTCAGATGGATGGAAGAAAGAGAGATCCCAGGCCACCGGTGATGCTGGTGAAGGGAGCAGCTGGGGTGCTTCGACTCTCTCCGGGCGCTGATGGATCTTGCCTTGGAAAGAGCCGCCACTAGCCTCGACCGCCTTCTGGCGCTAAGCTGTGAGCTAGTCCTGATTAGTAGATCACGTGATACGTATAACAATTCACGCTGCTGGTAATACTTCACTTTTTACTCACATTATTAACTATTACTGTGAACAATTACGAAAGGAATCAATGACAAGAATCGGCGCCGTATGCTACGCGATATGTTATTATACATAATGATTACAGGAACTGTAGAAGCGTCTCCAGCATCTCCTTACTATCCTTCTCGCCGGGCTCATCCTCAGATAGCCCTTCCATTTGCTCTGTTCATTCAATTAGCGCAAGATCCAGAGGGTATATAAGGCGTAGGGACCAGAGCTTACCCTGTAAGGTTTGTCTAATCAGTGACAAATCTTCGTCGCGGTCAGCCAGAAGGGACACAATCTTCTTTTTTGCCCCGTCATCTTCGGCCACCAACCAGGCCAAAATGACATCAATAAGCTTTGGGTACTGTTAGTTCGTACTGCAGCAACGGGGTATTCCAGAGAGCAAACCTGTAAAGAAAATAGACCGGCATCGAATCGCCTGGACAGCCACTCGGCCGCCATAATCTCTTGTTCCTCTTCCGTGAAGTTCTTTCGTTCTTTCTCGATAGCTTGCTCGACCGGTGTCACTCGTTGGGCGTAATCCCGGCGCAACTTGATGAGCTTTTCGATCTTCTCATAGTCCTTCTCCATAAATTTGGCTAGTGTACGAATCCGTGGTGCGGAACCGCCCGGAAGTAAGCGCAGCAGCGAAGCGAAAATGCCCAGCAGATGCTCCGTCGTTTCATTGTCTTGCTATAGGGGTTTAGCTCTAGCCCATATTCTATGATATCGGTGACACATACCTTCTTTTTGAACATCCCAAATACTGTACTCAAGCATGCTGCTTCAACAAAGCGTTCACATGCAGGAGCGCCTGCCATGCCTCCTAGGGCGTGGTCCAGGAGTCGTAAAGCCCGTTGCTTGCTGAACTTGCCCTCCTTCAACATGATTTGTGCAAGCTCAACACCTTCAGCTTCCAGGAATTTTTCTTTGCCGTAATCCTCATTCACAAGGTAGTTCAAGCTGCCAAACAAGTTCTCCACATATTCTTCTTCGTCGGAATCCTTTTCGGGATCACGCTTGCGGTATGCACTAAGCAATTGCAGGAGAATTTCAACGCCATCCAGGCTGACGACCTTCTCCCTATTCTTGGGGGTTGATTGTAGTAGGATGGCAAGTATTTCTGCTGCATATTGCTGGTTTTGCGTCACTGGCCTTTCCTTCTTCTGTATACGAGCGATAAGCCAAGGTAACAAGTTGGGGTCTTGCCCTATCTTCTCTGCGATAGCTGTTTGCGAAGCAATATTTTCCAAGACGTCTTCAATGTAATCAGTATACCCGTCGTGTACTTTATCCGGGGTAACTCACTTAGTACGTAGTACACGCCTGCCCTATCGACCTCGGACTCTTCGTCAAGTCGCGAAAGGTTTTGCGCCAAGAGCTCGATAAGTTCGGCATCCAACTGGACCAGTAAGCATTCGTTTAAACAAAACTCCGAAGCGTGTATACCATTGCGTTCACCAAACTGTCCCATTGTTCTTGTTCGGCCTCCACATCTTCATCCGTCAACTCGCCAATGATCTGGATCACATCAATTGCAATATCGGCATTCTCGTGGGAAAGCAGCGACATAAGCGAGCCTACACAGCCCAGCTTTGCAAATTCGCTATATAGATATGAATTCTCGGAGAGGATGGATAGGCTCTTGATTTCGGTATCGAGATCTGCTTCCGAGGCCATGAATCTAGGTATATCAGTATAATGTTTCAATACCAGGATATGCCTTGCCAACACGTACTTTTGAGGATCATTTTCAAACTTTCCGCGCAATTCAGCGTTCTTCGAGATCTTCTTCTCGAAGTTCAAGGCGAAGCGTCGCAACCAGGTAACGTCGAACTTCTCCGGCTATAGCTACTTCAGCAAATGAGCCCACGGAGCACAGCGAATAACAATTCCTTACCGCAACATCTGCTTCCTCGTGTTGATCGATATATTGCATAGCCTCCGCCGTTTGGCGCTCCATGCCGCCGCCGAAGAAGCGTCCTTCTTCGTCATCTGGGATATCCTCGGCGTCAAAATCGGGGGGTAGTTCAGGGCCCGCGTAGCCATCATCCTCGTCGCCCTCATCCTCTACCATGGGCGCCTTTCCTTTTGATTTCACATCTCCATCCGCATCTAGTTTAGCAGCTTTGTAGAGCTCGTCTTGGTCGCAAGTCAGCCGACGTCAAGTCAAGTTGGACGTGAAGGAGATGAACGCACTCGGGTCTTTCGCAGAATCTAGTTTTCGCTTGGCACTTGCTGCCGAGGAGGGTTTCTAGATTGTCAGCGCTATTATAACAAGTCACTTTATAGATAACTTACCTTGAAGAGCTCATCGATGCTCGTCATGGTTGCGGCTTGCGCAGCTGGAGAGGCAGAGCGGAAAAGCACTTCAGACCCAACCACCAACACGGATTTGAATAAGGGCCAATAGAGCAGAGAAAGGCGACTCTGCAAAAGGGAATATCGCCTATGAATTGATTGTTTTAGATCCCTTCTTGCGGACTTCTTTTCGATCAACTGGTCGCGCAGCAGGTCCGAAGAAGATACGGGAACCGCGATAAGCTAAAAGTGCAGCCGCCAAGGACCGAAAGATTTCTCGGAGTTCTCATCATTCCCGGCCTCACACTGCCATCGACCATCGTCATTCTCGCTGTCAATACACCTTTTTATCTCAAGGACATCACCTATCCTACATCTTTAATACATCTTCAAAATGGTTCCCAGACAGCGTGTCGTCTCTGGCCGTCAGCAGAAGAGCTTCTTCAGCACTGCCTATGACGAAGTTACCCACCCCGAGAATGCTACCATTGTGAGAAGCGTTCTGGTCTTCGGCGTAAGTTCTACAACTCTGGCGAGATCTGTACAGTCTGTACAATGTCAAGGGTGATCTAATACGATTGTGTCTACAGGCCGGCGTCGCTTTCCTCTACAGCAGCCTCAGCGAGCTCCTCCTTCCTCCGTAAGTCGAGACTTGATCCCATCCATCGCAGTCACCGCAATTAATTTCGGCAATTGAAAAACAATTACTGACGGAAGAAGTATGTAAACGGATTTTCGCACGTTCGTTCGCAATGTGTACGTGATATGAAATTGTCGGCTGTCTCGAAAGGTGCCGACATCGATCACGACACGCGAACAATTCTTCCTACTTCTTCCTTTGAATTCGATTCTAATGAATACGTGTATTATACTGTGTGCTTCATGGGCATATATGGGCTTCAACGTTATGTGGCTAGGCTTGTCATACGGGTCCGTGAAGGATCAACATTATGTGGCGTTAGAATAGATATGATCTCCGGAACATTTCCCGGTCTCTCCTCCGCATAATTGCATAAGCTTTACAGGGCTTTTGCTCTGTAGTTGTCTTATCTCTTCATATCTCATCGCTGGTCAGGTAACCCAGGACCTTTGTAGATGGTCACATCTGTGAATCGGGCCATGAGTGTCGATTGAACAGTCAGTAGCGGTGGTTCCAATATGTAGTTATGGCTTTTGAATGAAGGACTTGCTCGTGATAGGAGTCGAACCAGAATGTAGTCTTAAGCCAGATATATCAATTATATTCAGCAATCATTTGCCGGTGAGGTGGGCTCCTCTTTTCTGCAGAATGCAATGCTATGAAATGGTAATGCCAAGCCGTATAGTCGCCCTGTTGAATGTACTTGGTCTGAACACTGAAGGGAACGACACCAGAGAGGCCATCTGCCTGAGGCATCAACATGGCATTGTGACTGCCGCGGCGCTAAGACGAAGTTCTGGACAGCGAGTATCTTCCAATCAATATCGCTCCACTCAAAAAGTACCCAACAATCCAGCGTATCAGCGAATAAACTCTCTCCTATAACAGCGCTTATTTAAGCGGCTACATTTCTCATATCAAATTGGCGGGGAAGCCCGCAAAAGTCCCCACATCCGGCCGGGTCCCGAACACCGCCTTCTTTAGTGCTGGGGGAGGGACAGTCCATGGATGTCTATTACCAACCAACCCCGGACAGCAAACGCGGCAACGATAGGCAACTGCTAACTTCCGACCCTCTCATGCTGAATGTGATCTCCTGCACAGCTGCAAATGCCGTTGGCTTTGCTTTCTTACTAGCATGTTGACCGCCAAGCGCAAGCCGTCAAGTGCGGACTTGGGTGATGATAGACCCGTGGCGAAGAGAAGTAACAGCCTGAGCCACAATGCTCATGCGCCTTGGTTGCAAGACTCCAGAACTTCTCGGAGCTGGCGGACTCTGGGAGATCTGGGGGTACGGAATTCGCTGCCTCTAGAAAATATGGTCTCGACTGTGCGGGATCTCATTGACCCTGATTTCGACCCTCTTATTGCTCTTCTTGACGATGAACCGCGCTTCTTAAAACCTCTCCCGTCTCGCATACCGCCGGAAGACCTAGAATTTTTGCGATTTCGGGAGGCTTTGTCGATCCCAGAGAGCGGTCTGCGGAATGAGCTGCTACGATGCTATATCAAATGGGTGCATAGCTTCATGCCAGTCTTGAATCTACAGGAATTCCTCCGATGCGTCGCGGAAAATGACCCCAATGGTAATATTAGTCTCCTGCTGTTTCAAGCAGTAATGTTCGTGGCGACAGCCTTCATCGATCTGCATCATTTGCAGGCCGCTGGGTATGCCACTCGGAAAATTGCCCGTAATGTTTTCTTTACGCGATTAAGGGTATGTCTCGCTTGATAGTTCATCCGTGTCTTTAGCTAACCAGTCAATATAGCTCCTCTATTCGCTTGACTGCGAAGATGATCGAATAGTCATACTGCAGACTTTACTACTTATGACTTATTGGTCTGACCATCAAAACAATCCGCAAAGAGATATCTGGGACTGGATTGGTGTCTGCAATATACATGCACATTCGATCGGATTAAATAGAGACCCTTCATCTTCGACCGATATGGACCCGATAACTAAGAGGCTGAGGACCCGAATCTGGTGGAGCTTGTACTCGCGAGACCGTCTCATTGCGATGGGGCTAAGACGCCCGACCCAGGTGAACGAAGGGACAAGCAATGTCCCTATGTTGAAACTGGAAGATTTTGACTTCGAGCCGTTCCACCCTAGCGTGACTGAGATGTTCCGCTGTCGTCAACTGGAAGATGTTAACCACCAAAAGCGCCTGGCCACTATGTTCATCGAAAAGGCCAAACTATGCCAGTGCATCGGACGGGTTTTGTTCGCTCAGTATACCCCATCACAGTGTCAGTTTGGCGTAACAACACGAACTACCATAAGCCTAATCCCTCGACAAGCATCAGAATCGGAGTTGGCACGATGCAGTCAGCGGTTGGAATCATGGTTGAGTGCACTACCCAAAGATGCTCAATTCATTCCTGCATCAAGGACAAACTTCCACGATGGCGAAGACGTCCTTCTCCTCCACGGTGCCATGGTACGAATGCTGTACCATGCGACCACAAGCGCGCTGCATCGTCCTTGGGCCTTCACGCCCAACAAGGATCAGTCTAAAGCACGCAGGGAGTTGATTCAAACTGCGCAAACAAAGATGCATGACGCTGCAGTCGGTATCACACATATCATCCAAGGTCTCAATCAGCTAAACCTCACGCGATTCCTCCCCCAATCCGGTGTGACCGTCATCATCCCAGCCGCTGTGGCCCATCTGGCAAACTCCTCATCTGGCAATCCCGCCACCCGAGAATCCAGCATCTACAACTTTCAGCGCTGCATCCAAGTGCTGCAAGGCCTTAGAGACATTTATCCTGCAGCAGACATGGAGGTCGCGAACATTGAAGCGGCAGTTAAGCTACAGTCGGACAGCGCAAACACCTTTCTCCGAATCATGCAATACACCAACAACTCCGGTTCTATACCTCAAGGCCAGCCACCAGAACAAGCACGAAAGCAAAGCACCATCTCAAACCCACACACCATAGCATCAGCAGAAGACCGAACCTCTAAACACTGGACCCCTCCCCGAGACGACCCCGACCCAACCAACAACCACAAACAACCCGGACCTCATCATTCAGCCAGACCAACCAAGCAACAACTACAACAGCAGCGCACACCACCCAAACGCCACAGCAGCACAATCAACCCACCTCCCATCTTCAATAGCAACCCCTCCTCCACCACCAACAACAACATAAAAAATCCCACCAACCCCCTCCCCAAACAAGCCGAACCCACCCCACCCAACGACTTCGACGACGACCCCATATCCAACTTCCTCAACGACAACAACAACAACAACAACCCCACCATCTCCCCCCGAAGAACCCACCCCCAACCCAACCCCACCTTCGACCAACCCTCCGACCAATTCCCCTTCGACCTCGACCTCGACCTCGACTCCTTCGCCGCCGACTTCCCACCCCAAACCCAACCACCCACCAACCTCAACCCCACCTCTACTACTTCCAACCCCGACGCCTCCCCAGACCTCGACATCGATTGGGCCAGTGAGCTCCTCAGATGGACTGGGCCTGGTCCGGAGGACGCATTAACCAATAACAATGATTTGTTCTCGCCGTTTGCGCCGACTCATAATGTTGTGAGTACGCCCGGGCAGAGGTCTATGAGTCATGTGACTGGGGATATTACGGGGGATTTGGATAGGGATTTGGGGTTTGTTCCGTCTGATGAGGAGATGTTTTAGATTTTGTTTTGTTATTTGTGGTGTGATGTGTGGTGTGATGTGTGGTGTGGTGGGGTGGGATGTTTTTGTGTTCAGTGTAAATATATATAACTACTAAGTAGTAGTAATGAAGACTCATCATTGAATGAAGATTGGTACACTATTAGTACTACTACTACTACTACTACTAGGTGAATATAGTACCATTGAAAATTTCTCTAGCCCTCTTCTCATATAGTCTAGGTACTAGTACCAGTAGTACTCATAACTAACTATAAAACATGAATGCTTAACATGACTTGGAAAAAAGAAAAATAAAGACTCGTCGCTCGCCCTGTACATTAGCCACCATATATGCGATCTGTAAATCGTTGAAAATGAATCTAGTTGACTGCATCTCAGCTGACTATAGATATGAGATCAATAAATATGTTCGATCGATGACTCGCACTACTTGCGAGCCCAGCGGTTGCTTTCATCGCCCTCTTCCCATTGATGCTCAATGTAGCCAAGCTTCTTCTTGACACTTTGTACGGTCTCCTTGTCACCTGTGTTCTTGCCCATGTTGTCGCTCAGCTTGACAGCTGGGCGGCCGTTAGCGGTGGCGATCTTGATGACGATGTTGAGCGGCTTGGATTTTTGGCCGTCGGATTTGTTCGTGAAGTCGTCTGTGAGGATCTTGTTAGTTGATACTTTCGTGGCGATATTGGGGTAGGACCCTGTATAGTACGGGTATATGGGTATAACGTACTGGTGAAGAAAGTTCCGACACCGAAGACAGGCTTGAAGCCGGCTTCTTCGGCGATCACCTTGTATTCAAGGCAGTGCTCGATGTCTAATGAATCGGAAAAGACAATGGTCTTCGGGTCCTTGACTCCCTCTCTGTCGTAGAAGTCCCGCACCATCTTCACAAAGTATGTGGGGTCGCCAGAGTCCTGGCGGACACCGGTGTAGACCTGGGCGTAGGTCTTGTTGGCATGCTCGCCTTGAGCATCGTTGACCAGAGGAGCCGCAATTGGGGGTTTGGTAGTAGCCTCGCTTTGTACTGTTGATTCTGTCGTGGTGCCGGTTCCGGAGGCGGTCGTGGAGACTGCGCCGACACCTGCACTGGTGAAAGCAGGGATGGGTTTGCGGAAAGCGTCGAGGAAAGCGGGCGTGCCGAATGTGTCGGTCAGTGCAACGCCCAGAACCTGATATGCGTTAGTTACTAGGGCCTGGACGATCCTAGGTCCGTGGACATACTCCTTCACCAAAGCAGCCAAGCCAGTAGCGCAGGGCCATCTCATTCGCGTTCTCGTAGTCATCCGTGATGGCAGCGATGGTCATGTACCATTCATGGGCCACAGTGCCCACAGGCGCCACACCGTACTTCATGGCAAAGTGGACGTTACTCGTGCCGGTAAACACTCCCTTCCATCCTTGCTTCTTTCCTTCCTCCGCAGCCTGCATCAATCCCTGCATGACCAGATCGTGGGTGTGGTAGTCGCGCCGTCTTCGAGAGCCGAACTCGGAAAATATGCAACCATTCTCCAACAACGCGCATCCTTTCCGGAAAGCCTTGTCCTCTTGACAGCTATAGTCCCAGTCCTTATCGGTGAACATGAAGTAGGCCTGACTTGTCAGAGCCAGCAGTGGGATCTCGTACAAGATCGTTTCCACCCACAGACCCTTGACTACGTAGTTGACATTGCCGAGATCATTGTCGCTGCCAGTATCCTGCTCCGGCGAGAAGTGAATTTCGATCTGTTCTGACGGCTTGAGCTTGAGGTTGGTCAGGTAGTCCAGGTAAGCGTTGTTGAAGTACGGGCACCACTTCTTTAGGAACTCGATCTCCTCATTCGTGACTCGGATATTTGCAATCGCTGATGAAGCTAATTGTCAGACTAATCCAGGTATCCAACACACAGTCGATTCACATACCATCCATCTGTGCCAGAAGCCATTTGTAAGCACCCCGCGTTAACTTCATATCCGGGGTGCGATTTGTGAAACCATATGTGACATCTACATTCAAGAGAAAGATTAGCCTGGCCCACAGAGCTTTGAGAGCTATATCGGCGTCTTACAAACATCTGGGAAGTACTTGAGGACGGCGCATTGCATCGTCAATTTGTACAGATCCGTATCAAGCAACGAGAAAATACCCTCCGGGAGCGGAAAGGTATTATTTTGAGCCATGACGAGGTAGATTGGACCACACCGCGAGTAGAGGATAGAGTGCAGAAAGAAATTCCAAGCGAGGGACCGGAAGACAGGGACTAAAGGCGCGAGATAAGGAACAAGCAGGCAGACGAATTCGGAGGAAAGTACTCAGAAGAGAAATCTCCCATTGCGTCTCTGCGCGGGGGAATCACCGACTGCCTGACGCCGTTTGCACTGTTTGCACCCTGGCTTTCGTCATCAGCAAATCGCCGGCCCACATCTTTTCTCTATATTGTGATCTCTGAATTTGATAGGGTTTACTATAACAGGACATTTTGGAGTTAATGCAAGAAGTACTTTAGAGATGGAATGTCATGGGTGGCGTTGTGCGCATTTCCTCATCCTCGCAGGAACCCCTCGGGGAACCCCTCCGTCTGGGTCTAGACTGACTGCATCCCACCTGCATCATGCCAAGTCTACAGGGTATGGATATCAGGATACAATTTAGTCAATTACAGAATATACATGTGTATACGAAGAGCTATTATAGCTATGAGAGATATGATTTCCGCCAGAAGCACTGGACATACGGTGCAGCACAGTTGCCGCCAGAGTTGTAAGGCAGCAATACCCCGCCCGTTTGCATAGAGACTGTGGCTGGAGAATGGTTTGGTTTTGGTAAACACGAAGGAAGATAAAGGACCCGCCAGGTACTCTGAATATGTAAATGAAGCTTAAGCCAGTTCACATCTTAGTGAGCTACTACAAAAGCTTTGACGGCCAAGAGTCACATCTTTGGGTCTGACAGTTTAGATCGCCAATCTGTGGCTTGACTGTGTTGATTGTGGCTGAGACTCCGGGTCCGGAACATTCTAGATCCGGCAATCCTGTCGCTCCCTCCCTTCGGCGTCCCGTCGTTATCCCCGATCAATGCTTCTCAGCGCCACCATCTCAGCCTGTACATACTCATCATCGATTCCATCCGTTACGACATCGCGCCGAGTCACGGAATAGCCGACAGCGGGCTGCGTCGCATTCTACACCTTGTTCAACGCGCATCCGGTCGCACCCCGAAGGCCCCCCGATAGCGGCATCATATCAAGGCCCGATTCATTTCGGGAACAGCGATCAGTGAACGCGCAAGATGTCGCAGGCTCAGGACGACCCCGCGGCCGTTTTGGAACTTTTCGTTCACGATGTGGCGAACCTTCCAGCTGAAATCAACCATCTGATGGAAGAAATTCAGGCCAAGGACAAGATCATCCAAGAATGCCGCACGACCATCAACTCCCGCGACACCAGTCTCCAGAAATTCATCCGATTAAACGGCAGCTTGACGCCCAACCCAAAGGAAGAGCAGTATGGCAAAGCCATAATACAGAACCTCGACAAGTCGCAACAGCTGCAAGATGAAAAGATCCAACTGAGCGAGAAAGCATGTGTTCTGCTGGACCGACATATCAGAAAATTGGACATCGCCATCCACAAGCTGCAAAGTAACGGCATGCTCTCGAACGACCCTCCTATCCCCTCCCTCTTCAACAACAAAGACCAATACCGCGACCCTCCCAAGATCTTCTTCCCCGATTCCACCGTCGAAAACTCCTCTTTTCCCTCCCCCCTCAATGGCACCTCCGCGAACGCCAATGTCATTTTAGGCGCCACCCAGAAACTCAACTCCCTGGGCCGAAACGCCGCCGCACTCGCTCTGAACTCCCCGACTGCCGCGCGAAGCTCCGCCCCAGCAACACCCTCAGGCACGATCCACTTTCAACGACAACAACGAGAATCATCCGCCGGCGCAGTGGAAAACAAGCGCCGGCGCCTCAACGCTTCACTCGGAACACTCCCCGCGGCCTCGTCCAACCTCCGACAATCGTCTCTCGGCCCCGGTACACCCAAAGCCGGAACCCCGGCTTCAAGCCGAGCCGGCAGCGCAGGACCGCGCTCAACAGCCTCCACCAAGAAAGCCGTAACCAAGAAAGTGGCCCCGCACCAACAACTGAAGAAGATCAAAGCCTCCGGGCTCAACGGAAAGCACACGAAACGATCCTCCAGCGCAAGCGGCCGTCTCAAAGTCAGCGGGACAAAACAATCCCCCTCCGCTGCCGGAGGCGACGAAGACGAGGACGACTCCATGCTCAGCAGCGCTGATATCTCGGATTCCGAGAACGCCGACGAGGGTAGAAGAGACGAAGACATGGAAGACGAGGAAGAAGACGAAGGCAATGAAGATACCAAGGTGTATTGTACGTGTCGCAGTGTCAGTCATGGAGATATGGTTGCGTGCGATAACGACAATTGCGAGTTTGAGTGGTTCCATTGGAAGTGTGTGGGCTTGACGAGAGAACCTGTTGGGAAGTGGTTCTGTCCGCAGTGTTCGGCGAAATTGCAGGCTTAGTTTGGTTGATATAGTTATACCCCATCTTTCTCTTTTGTCTGTGTGTATTATTATAATGACTATATAGGATGTTATGACGGCGTTTATCTTTGCAGTTCGAATCAATCCAGGATGCATTCGACTTCTTAGTCAGTCTTATATTACTAGTAGTAGTTTACCAGACGCCAGCAAGCAGGTAGTAGTAATTGTGATAGTAGTTCTTTCATCCACTGATGAACCACAGCAGCCCATCCAAACAACCGATAGTACTATATACTACAATAGACAACGCAGCCAACAAAAACCCAAAATACTAGTTAGTAGTATAGTGAATAGCTAATAAGAAGCACCAGGGAATTGTCAAACGGACATACATCCATCCATCCATCCATCCAATCAATCCCTTCCTTCGCTTCCCTCCCCAACACTGCCCATCCTTTTTTCTTTCCCAGAAAAAGAAAATATAATAAAAGCCCTAGAAAATTCTTTTGTTTTTAAGTTGCCCACATTGAGAAAAGAAGACCGTTATTCCATGGCCGATCCCAATATCAGACGTGAACGCCATCGCTATGCAAACAAACATCATCTGGCGCATGCTGCGCTAATTGTATACAGGAATTGTTGTGTGTGATATGAGGTGTAATGAGTACGAGGTAGATAATAAAAGGAGAATCAAAATCCGAGGGCCTTTTCTAGCCAGGGGTCAAAGTATTCGCAGCTCTCGGGACTGACAGCTCCGCCGGGAGCGCAGAGCTTGAAAACCGGACAGTTGCCGCAGGGTGCTTCGGTCATGCCGTTCTTGACTAGCCTGTCGTCGATGCCTGCGTCGTCGGTCCGGGGCTTGCGCGCTTGTTGGGATTTGACTTGTTCGGGGTTCTTGACCGATTTGTAGAATTCGCCGTTGTTCAGAGATACTAGCTTGTTGTCGTAGCAGAGCATCTCTAGGAGCTGTGTGATACTCTCTTCGCCCAGGCGGACCGGTGTGATGCCACTCTCGTTCACGGCGGCTGTTAGCTGAGGTATGGTGGGGTAGCCCTGGTACCCGGCTGGGAAGGGGAGGTACTCCTTTGGTGCGCCTTCTTGCTTGACAGCTACACCTCCGTCCGCGGTCTTCATGCGTTTGTTTCGAGGACCGTCCGAGGACGGGGCCTCGTACCAACTTTTCCGGCTCACGGAGTACTCGATAAAGCCGGCGACGCTGTTGATGAAGTTCTCGTCCAACACTCCGTCGGTAAACCAGGCTCCTCCAGTCACGTCTTCACTCGGGGCGAGGTTCGCCAACATGTACATCTTCCGGCTGGGGAATTTGACATTGTGAACGCTTTTGATGTAGCTTTTCGTTTCCAGGGACTTGAGGCAGCGATCGAGAATGGATTTGTGGAGGTTGGTGCGGTTGCCAATTGCGCGGACCCAGATACCGGATCGTCCTGTCGAATGGATGACATTGTAGACTAAACTCTCGTCGGGGCTTAGGTCTCGAAGTCTAAGCAAGAGGGTTAGTGGGGAGAGTTCCCAAGTCAAATTCTCAAAGATAAGAATAGTCCTACTTTTCAGCATCATCCCGCGAAATAATCTTCCAGGCTAAGCGGTCATTTTTGCCCTGGAGAAGCCGAAAGAGCTTCTGGTTGACGAGCGACTGGGCACAGCTCAAGAGAAGGGCGAGGTCATTCTTGGGGACAATGTTCAGACCCAGAAGATCTTGCTGATAGAACAGATGATCGGAAGGGAACTGGTTGACACAGGCGTCGTAAAGTCGAGAGGCCAGTTCGTTGACCGAACTGCCTGACGGCCCCGCGGAGGCCATTTTCACGACGACGATTGTAGTGGAGTCGTTAACAGGAAACTATCACCGGACGGGCTCGTGAAGGGGCATGATCAAGAATGCATCCCAGGTCGGACGGTCGCTGCAGTAGCCGGGACAAAGCAATGCCCGGGGAGTTGGCAGGGAAAGCAGGCGCAAAGTTGACGGTCGTCGAGAGGGAGAATCGAGTTTCGCAGGCCGAAAAGAAGATGTTTTTGGCGGCTTTTCTTTCTCTTTGGGTTTAGCGGGGGAGTCACTTTGGCCCGGAAGGGTTTAGGGCCAGTCCTAGCTTTGACAGCCTGTGTCTGCCTTGCAGCCTTGCAGCCTTACTGCCTCATGATCTGTGCTGTGGCCTCAGGCTGGAACCCTGCCTCTCGGAAATTTCGAGAAGCTCCCGGCAAAAGAGAAGAAGCTCCGGTTTAACTGATCTGCCCGGTCCAGCTGCCCCCGTCTCTCACTTATTTCCCCAACTCACCACCACACTTCCATCCTTTTGCTTCTACATCATATACCCCTCGGAAGTTATACAGCATGGCTGACGCTCTGAAAGCTGAAGGCAACAAGGCCTTCTCCGCAAAGGACTATGCTACTGCGGTGTATGTATCTTTCTCCCCGGTTTACCCCGCTTGCAAAAAGGTCTGGGAGGATCGAAGCCATGAACCGCAGCTGATTGGCCTATAGTGAAAAGTTCACCCAAGCTATCGAGATCGAACCCTCAAACCACATTCTCTACTCCAACCGCTCGGCTGTCTACTCCGCGCAATCCCAATACGAGAAGGCTCTCGAGGATGCCAACAAGGCTACGGATCTCAAGGCGGACTGGTCGAAGGGATGGCTCCGCAAGGGTGCCGCTTACCGTGGTCTAGGCGACCTCTGTAAGTTGAGAGATGTAGTGCGATGAGACTGGATCTGGGTTACTAATACGTGTGTAGTGGCTGCCCACGATGCGTACGAAGAGGCCCTCAAGCTCGAGCCTACCAACGAACAGGCCAAGACCGGTTTCAATGCTGTCAAGAGGGCTATCGAGGCCGAGGCCACGGCCGACGGTGTCACTGGTGACCCTATGGGAGGCCTCGGTGGTATCTTCAACGACCCTCAGATGTATCAGAAGCTGGCCAGCAACCCCAAGACCTCCCCGCTCTTGGCCGACGCCGACTTCATGGCCAAGCTCCAGCGCATTCAGCAGAACCCGAACAGCGTTGGTCAGGAGATTCAAGACCCTCGCTTCTTGCAGGTCATGAGTGTGTTGCTGGGTATTGACATGAGCTTCGGCGCTCCCCCGGAGGGCGCTAGCTCTGCCGGTGCTGCCCCCGAGGCTGAGGAGGATGTGCCCATGCCTGATGCTCGCCCTGCCGCTGCTGAGAAGAAGGAACCTGAACCGGCACCCGAGCCCGAGGCTGAGCCCGAGGACGAGGAGGCGATCGCCAAGAAGAAGGCCCAGGAAGCTGCTGACGCCGAGAAGAAGATTGGTAACGACTTCTACAAGAAGAAGCAGTTCGATGAGGCTATCGAGCACTACAACAAGGCCTGGGAGCTGCACAAGGATATTACGTACCTCAACAACCTTGGTGCTGCCAAGTTCGAGAAGGGTGACCTCCAGGGCGCCATCGAGACCTGCCAGAAGGCCGTCGAGGAGGGCCGTGAGCTTCGTGCTGACTTCAAGGCTCTTGCCAAGTAAGATACCTGTGGGTGTGACTACCGACGCGGTTACTAATTCAGTTGTCTACAGGGCTTTCGGAAGAATCGGTACTGCACACGAGAAGCTGGGCGACCTTGCCCAGGCCATCGAGTACTACCACAAGTCGCTCACTGAGCACCGCACACCCGATGTCCTGACTAAGCTGCGCAACGCCGAGAAGGCCAAGGCCAAGGCCGAGAAGGAGGCCTACGTTGACCCCGCCGAGGCCGAGAAGGCCCGTGAACTGGGACAGAAGAAGTTCCAGGAGGCTGACTGGCCTGGTGCCGTCGAGGCCTTCTCCGAGATGGTCAAGCGGGCGCCCGAGGACCCCCGCGGTTACTCCAACCGGGCTGCCGCCCTCATCAAGCTGATGGCCTTCCCTCAGGCCGTTCAGGACTGCGATGAGGCCACCAAGCGTGACCCCAAGTTCATCCGCGCCTACATGCGCAAGGCCCAGGCCTTGATCGCCATGAAGGAGTACAACAAGGCTCTGGATGCCTGCACGGAAGCTTCCGAGCACGACGATGGCACCCACGCTCGCGAGATCGACCAGCAGCAGCAGAAGTGCCTGGAGGCTCAGTTCAGCGCCCGTGCCGGCGAGACCGAGCAGCAGACCATGGAGAGAATCCAGAACGACCCCGAGGTAAGTCATGACCATAAACAGAGAGCTTGCAGGATGTCTCGACTAACTCTTCATAGATCATGTCCATCCTCCAAGACCCTGTCATGCAGAGCATTCTGCAACAGGCCAAGAGCGACCCTGCCGCTCTGCAGGAGCACATGAAGAACGCCCAGGTGCGGATGAAGATCCAGAAGCTGATGGCTGCTGGTGTCATTCGCCTCGGACGGTGAGGAGCGAGCAGTATAAATGAAAGCCCACACATTCCTAGTAATGCAAATGAAGAAAAAGCGGACTGGATTGGCACGGCGATTAATTGATGTCTTTGTTTTTTACGGCGATTACGATGCATGTGTTTCTAGTGACATGAGATGACATCCGAATTGATTATCTATCAGTTGCAAATTGCAACGTTTGCTAAGACCCGACTAGTAGTAGTCTACGTAGAAACTTAACCCCCACCCTAGCTTAGGATTTACTAATTGAAGACAGTAGTAGTTACCTAGTGACGGCGATGACCGAGATGCACAATAGCAGTAGACCGCCACGCCACATGCCTGCTCCCTCGCTTAATACTACAGCGAAGCCACATCAAGATTGCAGACAGCCCTTTTTCTGGATCCACATCTGGCTTTAGATCCGAATCGGATAGCCGATATCCGTTCCAGTGATCAATTCAGAGCAGTGCCTGTCTCTTTGACTAAAGTAGTAACTTAACAGATGGTGGTGGGTAATCCCCGATCCCCGACGCGATCCAATACCGAACCACTTTTCTTCCTTTTTCAGCACACTCCAGCCACAACACCACACCACATCACACTAACCCATATCTTACGTTGCCGACATAAGCCAAAGGCAAAAAGAGAGATAGAATAACTCCGTGGTTATCAATTCCGACTCTTCCGATGGAATATATTGATAATTGAGTACTGTAGGCAAGATAATAACTACGAAGGTACTCCGTACCTTGTCTCAAATACTATCTAATTCCCCAGCCACCACCACCTCCTCCCTCTCCATCGACACATCTTCCAATGGTTGGGTTTATCCAGAGAGTAAATTCCGCGGTAGGCGAAACCTCGGACATAAGTGGTAGTTAGTTAGTAGTCTTAGCTTAGGTACCCCACTGTTCGTTCCGGAGACCCAGCCTCAGTTTCCAGTTCCCGTTTTCAGTTCCCAGCCACTCGTGAATTAAACCTCAAAAGGATAACTTAATTTGAGTTTCGTGTTTGTGTTGGATTGGTTTTAACGAGTGCGTCGTCATCGGGTAGCATTCATACCAGATAGATAGATAGGTAGATAATTTAGATAGATAGTATACATAAACTGTTGACTCTTTGTAAGTAGATAAATAGTAGTAGTAGTGGTGGTGGTGGTGGTGGTGGTGGTGGTGGTGGTGGTGGTGCATATCTCCTTTATCTCCAATCGGACCCGAAAGGAATTGTCTGATATCCACTAGTAGTCACCAATGTAGTTATGTGGGACAAATTCGCAGTGAGATTACAATGTGGCAAATTCGTTTTTCTTTTCTCCGCCCATCCATCCATCCATCCATTAAGTCTGGGTCCGTGCCGGTTTTTGTTCATCGTTCGTTCCTGCTGTGGTACGTACGTAGTACTTTTTTTAGGTTTTACTGGGCAGCGGTCTGCCCACTGGGTATGTGTGTGGCTGGTGAGAAGGAAGAAGAGAACAGAACCCGCTGGGCTGAGCTGTAGCTAGTACAATGTGGTTAGTCGGGTTTAATCATTGTGGAAGTCATTTCCGGATTGTTTGCTTTGCTTGTTTGTTAGTTAGTTGGTTGGAGAGGTGGATGTGGATTCAGGGTTGAAATTTCGTTTGGGATGGGGTTTGTAGTGCATGATACATATCATTATTTGTTTGTGAGTACTTTGTACTCTTCTGTAGGATGTGGATGTGGTGAGATTTGCATTACAGCAAGTAGATAGGCCGATCGATGGTGGTGGTGGATTCCCGACACGGGCTGACAACAGTAGTAGTTAAAAGAGAAAGTGAGTGGGAAAATTGCAGATCCGGTGGAACAAAACACATTTCATGTCAAAGTTTTAACTAATTAACCGACTGCTTCTTTTTTTTCTCTTTTCTTGATTCAGATTGGATCTACGATGATTGCGTAGACAGGGTACAAGGGTTTGTTTCATTTTTTTTTTTTTTTTTTTTTGGGTTGCTTTATTTTCTTTTCTTTTTGTTCCTGATTTATAATTGTATTATTTTAGTGTGCTGTAAGATAATAATAAATGCTAAGTGTGAATTGTGAAAGCGCTGTAGCCTGCCTGCATTATAATGTATACTTGCAGATTTGTTTTTTCTTATTGTTGTAGCCTTGGAAAGGATGATGGGATAAATGGACAGTTCATTGCATGCCACGTGTAACAACACCTTGCCACTTTTTACTGCATGGGATAACGATGTTAGCGCTGATGATGATGGATCCCGAGTTAGAAATTAGAGGTTAAACTTGACTAGGAAGGGGTTACGCATGCAGTGTAAACTTGGAAGGGAATCAATCCTAGTACTCTTAGTAGTCTAGTACTACTATTCTCGTTCTTTGGATATTGGATATTAAAATCTCCATACTACTAGTAGTACTCCTTACTAAAGAGGAGAGGGGGTATGGACCTAGGGCTACCAACCAAAGTTGCAGTTAATATTCTCAGGTCAGAATTGACAAATAAGAACGAGCATGACTCGTGGCATTGGGACTGTAGTCAATATGTGCTGGTCAACACTAAGCCCTGGGAGGGTTAGAATTCCGGCTCTAGGATGGTTAGTTAGCGAAGAAAGCCAAACCAAAGCCCGAAAGAAACTACGAGAGAGAGGAGAACTTCGGAAATCAGAGGCAGAGAAACCCGCAATTGTGGCGGAAAACCAAGAAGGGGGGAAAGAGGAGAGGAGAGAAACTCCCAATCGGTGGCGGTGCAGGGCACAATCCATAATGCCAATAGATCGTAGACCGGCGCCCACTAGTCGATCGCGCCGGGGATGGTCCGCTGCTTGACAGGATATCCATGGTAGATGGCGTTTCGGATCGTGCACTCTCGGCGGAGATACTTCTTGTTGTTCGTGTAGGTAGTTAAGGACTGGGTGAAACTGAGGAATACTTTCTATTATTATTATCTTCTGAGGAAATCGGGGAGAAAGATGGAACAGGCCACTGCGATCTGTATGTAGTACTTTGTAAATAGTTAGAGATCTCCTGATCGTTAGTACTTAGGGAGGAGTGAGACGGCGTACCGGGAATCTGGAAGGGGGCAGATGTGGGGAGAAGGGCTCACAGTAATGCAGATGCTGCCTCCACGAGAATTGGTCGCCTTGGAGGCGATCGGTAGCCGTTCCCTTCTCGAAGATCCTCTCTCTTTTTATTTTCTCGTCTTTGCTTTTTTTTGGTGCTCTTGATGTCATGGCCACATCTGCCGCACAGATATTAATATTAATTCCCTTTCTTTTATTATTAAATGAAAACTGTCACAATTTGAGTCCAGTGGTACCGACATTAGGTCGTGCAGCCGTCACCGTTTCGAGTCCCTAACAGTACTACTACTATGTGATATGATATGATGATATATCCCACCTAGGCAATAATAATAAAAATAATCGGAATTGCTGAAAGAGTCTAAATTTGTCTGGATCGACCAAGAATAGCAAAGTGGCCTTCACCAGCCACGATTCCTTTTCCTTTTCCTCTTTTTCCCTGACGCAAGTGGCTAGAAAGTTGCTGTGACTTTTGCGAAACTCAATCCACTCACTCTCTTCGTCCCGATCGATCATCTTCTCGTTTGTCTCCTCGGTATCCCCTTCCCTTCTTCCTCTTCCCCCCCCGTTTCCTCCTCATTACTACGTATCTTTTCCCTTTTTTCCCTCCCTTTCCCTACTCTCCTCCCCCATCATCATCATCATCATCATCCGGCTTTAAACCTTCAGGTAAGTAAAGCTTGTTTCCCGCTTCTCTCTCCCCCAATTCCCTCCTTTCCCATTCCTTTACTCCTATCCCCATCCTACTACTACCTTCCATTCCCCCCGACCATCCCCGACATTTCTCCCATCCATAGCTTTTCCCGGAGCTGCCGTGCCTGAGCCACCTCCCCGCTGCGGAGGCCTTCCACCGTCCCACGGCAAGGCAACCATCCAAACACTAAGCGCCAGCAATCTATCCACTTCCTTCGGCGTGGTCCCTCAACTCCTCTATCCTTATCCACTTTTTTTTTCTTCGCTCCCTCTCTGTGTCCTTTGTAGTACCTTTGTTCGTCTCACATCCTTATTTCTCGAACTTCTCCCCCCCTCCTCCCCTCCCCCTCCCCCTTGCGATTTCCCCTCACCTACCATCACCACCCACCAAACGAATAGGGGAAAAGGCAAGTTCCATTGACCGGATCATCCAGGTTGTACCGGTTGGGGATTTGTAGTAGGTGAATTTTCACCCGAGGCTCGCACCCTCTTCCTCAACCCCCTCAGAGCCATGGCGTCGCAAGACGTAGAGGGCAGCAAGGCCGAATTGAAGCAGCAGGGCGCCATTGAGGTCGCCCAGCAGGCCTCCCAGGACCCCCAGTCCCACCTCCGGGCCGAAGCCGTCGAAAAGGCTCTGGTCGAGGAGACCCGAAAGGCTGGCGTCCCGGCCTATCAATTCGATCCCGATGCATCCCCGGACGACAAAGCTGCCGCAGCAAGAGCCGTAGGTTCTCCCCGAGATTAACGGGTGTGTCGCGTGGGCATCTGTGAGCTGATAAGAGCTTCCCTGGTATCTAGCGTCTCCCCCCGGGCTTTCATCATGACCATAAACCGAAAGGTGTGGCTGTCGTGACCGACA
Organism: Aspergillus neoniger CBS 115656; assembly: GCF_003184625.1. Classification (NCBI taxonomy): domain Eukaryota; kingdom Fungi; phylum Ascomycota; class Eurotiomycetes; order Eurotiales; family Aspergillaceae; genus Aspergillus; species Aspergillus neoniger. The sequence goes on along the minus strand of NW_020291162.1, from coordinate 127,942 downwards.
AAGTAAGCTTCATACCCAAATCATTGCCTTTGTCTGTTCTACTTTTTACCTCAGAGAACTATCGCTAAGCACTGTTGGCCTACTATAGGACGACGGCACTCCTGATCAGTACGACCTACCCCCTCCGAGATCCGCCACCGACCTCCTGCAGGAAAAAGCCGACGAGGCCTCGGCTGCTCCAAATGGTGAAGCTCCTGTCGAAGAAGACATGCGCTGGGCTCGCGACCGGACCGGTTGGGCCCCGCAGTTTGAACACCAACCAACACAGGAAGAAAAGGAGGAAGGCACACTCCTGGATCACCAGACGTTCCTGGAGGGAAGACTGGATGACAAGTTCTTTGGAGGTGAGGAGATCTGCAGCTCTTAGCCGCTCGAGGGGAAACTGACCTGACTGCTTAGATTGGTACCACAACGCTGGTGTCATCGTGTTCGCCTGTCTCTCGTCATGGGTTATCGCAGTTCTAGGCGGAGGTTTGGCCTGGATCTTCATTGTCATGGCCGCTTGCAGTACGTACTACCGGACGTCCATTCGCCGCGTCCGCCGCAACTTCCGAGACGATGTGAACCGTGAGATGGCCAAGCAGCGCCTGGAAACCGATACCGAGAGTCTGGAATGGATCAACAGCTTTTTGGTCAAGTTCTGGCCTATCTACGCTCCCGTCCTCTGTGATACGATCATCAACTCGGTTGATCAGGTCCTGAGTACCTCCACCCCGGCAATGATCGACAACCTGCGCCTGAAGACTTTCGTGCTCGGTTCTAAGCCGCCGCGTTTGGAGCACGTCAAGACATACCCCAAGACCGAGGTCGACACCGTCATCATGGATTGGAAGTTCAGTTTCACGCCCAACGACACTATGGATTTGACTGCCCGCCAGCTGAAGAACAAGATCAACCCCAAGGTTGTTCTGGAAGTCAGACTGGGTAAAGGTCTGGTCAGCAAGGGTCTCGATGTTATCGTCGAAGACATGGCTTGCACCGGTTTGATGCGCGTCAAGGTTAAGCTGCAAATCCCGTTCCCTCATATCGAGCGAGTGGATGTGTGCTTCATGGAACCCCCCGAGATCGACTATGTCTGCAAACCCCTTGGTGGTGATACCCTCGGTTTCGACATCAACTTCATCCCTGGTCTGGAGACTTTCATCAAGGATCAGATTCACAGCAATCTGCGCCCGATGATGTACGCTCCGAATGTCTTCCCGGTTGAAATCGCCAAGATGCTGGCTGGCAACGCGATAGACCAAGCCATTGGTGTCGTTGCTGTCACTCTGCACGGCGCTCGCCAGCTCAAGAACCCTGACGCGTTTGCCGGTACCCCTGATCCGTATGCGGTTGTCTCTTTGAACAATCGGGTTGAATTGGGTCGCACCAAGACCATCAACGATACCGACAGCCCCAGGTGGAACGAAACGATCTATGTTATCATTACGTCCTTTGCTGAGTCTTTGACTATTACTCCGTATGATTGGAACGAGTTCCGCAAGGACAAGGAATTGGGAGCTGCCACCTTCCCTCTGGAGAGGCTCGAACAGCAGGCCGAACACGAGGGTCTCTACCTGGAAGTCATGGCAGGCGGAAGATCTCGCGGTGCGATTCATGCGGATATTCGGTTCTTCCCTGTCTTGGAGGGAACCCAGCTTGAAAATGGTCAGACTCAACCGCCCCCGGAAATGAACACTGGTATCGCTCGTTTCGTCGTGGAGCAGGCTAAGGACTTGGACGCATCGAAGAGTATGGTTGGTCAGCTCAACCCTTACGGTGTCCTCCTCTTGAACGGCAAGGAAATCCACATCACGAAGAAGCTGAAGCGCACGAACAACCCTATCTTCCAGAATGCCTCCAAGGAATTCCTGGTCACTGACAGGAAGAGTGCCCGTCTCGGTCTTGTCATCAAGGATGATCGTGACCTTGGCAGGGACCCGGTTGTCGGTACCTACCAGATCAAGATGAACGACATGCTCAAGATGATGGAGAAGGGCCAGCAATGGTTCCATCTGAACGGTGCTAAGTCGGGCCGCGCCAAGCTCCTTCTGGACTGGAAGCCTGTTGCACTGGCTGGAATTGCTGGAGGCTCCGGCTATGTTGATCCCATTGGTGTCATGCGTTTCCACTTCAAGAGTGCAAGTGATCTTCGGAACTTGGAAGCCTTCGGTGCTTCCGACCCATACGCAAGGGTGTTGCTCTCTGGTTACCAGAAAGCACGGACTGTCACTTTCAGGAATAACCTTAACCCCGAATGGGACGAAGTAGTCTACGTTCCCGTCCACAGCCCCCACGAGAAGATTACTCTGGAGGTCATGGATGAGGAAACTATCAATGACGATCGTACACTGGGCTCTGTTGATCTTCGTGTTTCTGACTACGTCCGGGAGAACGAGGAAGGCGGATATGAGATTGACGATGAAAGGCAGCTTATTTCCAGCCCTCTGCGCAGCGGCCGCTCTCAAAAGGGTACCTTGAACTACACCGTTGCCTTCTACCCCTCCATTCCCGTGGTCAACCCTGAGGATGAGGAGAAGGAGGAAGAGAATCTCAATGGCGATGCGGAGGGAGCCGAGCTGTCACGGAAGAGCACCGATTCCAAGCGTGTGGGCGGCCACTCCAAGACTGCCAGCGTGGACTCCAAGGCAACCACTGCTCTTAATGGAACTTCTCCGAATGGTGTTACTCCCGAGGCTCAGAGCAGTCGCGCAAGCCTGGACACGAACGGCACTCGGCCACAAACTGCTAAGGACTCTGAAACAATGTCGGTTAAATCGATCAAGGAGGTGCCCAAGACCTATATCTCTGCGGAGGATCTTACCAAATACGGTGCGTTTGCTTCGATGCCCTTCAGCTCTGTGCTCAAACTGATCTCGTTACAGAATCTGGTTTCATCGTGTTCAACGTGCATGAAGTCCAGCTCTCTCGCCCCAACGTTCAGGTGGAAGTGCTCATGGATGATTACATGTTCCCTGCCTACTCTTCGCCCAAGGTCCGCAGCAAGACGGCCAAGATCGACGATGGTACGTACCCTTCCAGAATATTGTTGTTACTCAGCTAATGATGCATTGTAGTTGGCGATGCCTTTGTTCGTGAGCTCGAATTTTCCAAGATTACTCTCCGGATCATCGACAAGAACAACACCAAGGATGAGAGCGATGACCACACGGTTGCTAAGCTGACTGGAGATACCCTTACCACTCTGCACCGCATCCTGGTAAGGCCCCTCTCTCCTGACTGATTGTCATTAGCTAACATGAAGCAGTATACTCCCACCGACCTTACCCTTCGCTCTGCTCAGGGAGAAGTGAGCAAGGTTACCGTTAGTGCCCGGTATATCCCTGTCACCATGAAGCTCGACCCGACTGAGAGTATCAACAACATGGGAACCCTGGTGGTCCACTTCCTGGATGCTGCCGACCTGCCGTCTGCTGATCGGAACGGCTTCAGTGATCCGTACTGCAAGTTCCGTCTCAACGACAAGGAAGTCTTCAAGACCAAGGTGCAGAAGAAGACGCTGCATCCGGCGTGGAATGAAATGGTTGAGACCGATATCAAATCTCGGATCAACAGCACTTGCCGGGTTGATGTGTATGACTGGGATTTCGGTGACAAGGCCGACTACTTGGGTGGTACCCACTTCGATATTACCTCGCTGACTCCGTTTGAGTCGAAGGAGATTAGTCTCCCGCTCGACGGGAAGTCGGGTGCGATTCGCCTGAAGCTTCTCTTTAAGCCCTCGTACGTGGTTCGTTCCCGTCAGGGGTCGTCTACGTTCGCTGGTACTTTCGCCACTCCCGGCAAGATTGTCGGTGCCCCCGTCAAGGGAGTCGGCTTCGTTGGTGGCAACGTGATCAAGGGTGCGTCTTTCCTCAAGCACGAAGGGTCCTCTTTCTTGAAGAATGGCATCATGGGACGGTTCCGTGGAGAGGATGGGTCCAGCGTGCATGAGGCCGAGGAGGAGACTCCTGCTCCCCTCGCTCCTGCGGCCATCTTGGTCGAAGGAGAGACCCCTCCCGCTTCGGCGACGACCAACAACCTGCAGCACTCCCGCAGCCGCAGCGTTGCTTCTCACTACGGCGACCGCCTTGGAGTTGCTGGTAAGGGCGAGACGGGAACGGCCACTATCTCGGTCGTTTCTGCCTCCGGATACCCTCCCAACGCCAACGTGCGAGTCTTCATTAAGGCCATCGGTCCCAAGGGCGCCAAGGAGGTCTTGAAGAGTAAGGCTATCAAGTCTGGCGGCGGTCCTGTTTACTACGACCCGTCGCATGAAACGTGCCGCGTGCACAACACGACGGCCGATGCCCAATACCAAGTGCGGGTGGTTGACCATTCCACCTTTGGCTCGGACGGGCAGCTGGGCGAGGCCCTCTTCTTCGTGGATGACCAGGGTTCTGTGGCCGGTCAAGACAAGCAGGTCAAGATTGGCACCGGCACGGTCACTCTGCGCAGCAGCTTTGCGATGTCCGAGAACAACCTTCGTCCGGGCACGGCTAACTCCAACAATGATGGTGCCTCGGAGGTGATGGACAGCCCGGACTCTAAGAAGACGGGTCGCCGCAGCTTCCTCAGCAAGCGGAGTGTCAGCGGAGCTTGATTCATGCTGATCCGCGATTATATGCCATTGACGACTTCACTGTATATTTTTATTTCCACTTTTTGACATTGACTCTGTTACTTGTATTGTTGTTTCCCCCCTTAACATCCACCACCGTTGTCTTTTTGATTTGCTTAACGTGACGAGATGAGATGTGATATCCATGGGGTTTGTTCGAGTTAGCGTAGTGTTGCTTGGAGACCGCCGAATTGGGCGGCTGACAATCGAAAAATTTGCTACGATGGGTTGAAACCAGTGATTGTAGGGTAATGTATGTAGATATTGTTGATCCAACTTTACCCAGAGGGTGTTAACTATCTTACGGAGTAGTTCTGACTTTATCCCGATTCACCGCCCAGTAAGGGAAACTAGTAGTAACTCTAAACCATCGTATCGTTGCATCGTGGCTGGATCGGGTATTGATACCCCTCGTACGGAGTAGTAGTAGTCGGCGGAATAATCTGACCGACACTTCCATACAAAGAGCGGGATAACCAGCAGGTGCTTGAGCCTCTTCTCATCATTGGAGGGGCTGCTGAAGACGTAAGACAAGACATCCATCTGATGGGTCTCGATCTGAGACCCAACTAGTAACCACCATCCCCCTCCTGACTGAGAGAATGAATGAACTGGCACCATCCATCCCCACTACCATCATTCTCGTCCCATCCACCTCGGAACTCAATCCTACTTTAAGGCGAACTAATAAAAGTAACTTGCCAAGTGGACTAAATACTTGGTGTATACCTAGCTAGCTAGTTAGTTACTTAGTGGTTAGCATGGGTTTCTAGTCGCTTCGATTACGATCTGGCCAGTCACTAGATAAGTAGATGGGTAGGATTGAACTAAATAACCTGTCTTGCTTGCTGGTCTTAGTTGTCTCGGCCTTGAATTACTATCTAGTATCTAATTACTTACTTACCTACGGGCCTTTCCGAAAGGTGATCGTGGCGATGGGCGGGCGGCGGATCTTTGCCGAGATTTTCTACTCACTTCGGAGGAGGAGGAATGATTGTAGGTTTGCCAGGTGTTCATACTATCATCTAGTATCTATTACTTGAGGTCAAGTTTACTAGTCTTGGTGTAGGTGTAGTGTTGGTGTAAGTAGGTAGGGTTGGGTTCGGTTGGACTGACATACATACATGTACATACATCATCACCATACTCCGTATACCGTCAATTCTTCTGTAGAAGAGAACGGAAGGGTACGTAGTGAAATGGGGGGGGGGGGGCGAATCTTCTTGCAGAGCTAGATAGCTAGGTTAGTGCCGACTGCATCAAGGAAAACCAGACATAAGTAACATACATACATGCAGCTTGGTTATTATTTTTTTTTCTTAGCGTGGATGGTCTGAGCTTTTCGTGGCGCGAGTCATCTTTTCGAGGATGCGTAGTCCGGAGAATTACCCACTTAGTTTTGTATACTAGTATACTAGTAGCTATTAGATAGATACTACGACTGGGACTTGGTTTTTGGGGGAGGTGATTAAGGGGGGGCGCAGTTCATAGTAGTTATACACAGTTCGTTTACTCCGTAGTTTGGATAGCTAGGTTATTAGGGGGGAAGCAGTTGGTAGTAGAAGGTAGAAGAAAGGAGGAGGGGTAAAAAAAGCTGGTGGATGGCAGGATGGATTATAATTAGAAATGAAATTAGACTTATTGGGTAACTATCTATGTGCCTAAAGTAAAGTAAGTCAAGTTTCTCAGTTAGTTTCACTTCATCAAGATTTCCATTCTTGTAGGGAGTACTAGTAGTAGTATATGTAGGTTGGTAGTAAGTAAATTGGGTGGCAAGAATGACACGAAATACTTAGTAGCTGCATGGCATATTGACAGAGGTTCGTTGGGGTGGATCAATGCCAACATACCATGGAAATGGAACAATCTCTGTTGCTGTCTGAACGTTAGTTATACTTTCAATGTACTCCGTAGCTACTTAGGGCATGACTGCTTTTGCAGGAGGAATTATGATGTGTATTATCGGTGGTATTATTATTATTGTTATTATTCTTATCCTCAGGCCGAAAAAGAGGGGCACTTGCAGGGTAGGTTTCTGATAGTTTCATACCTGATACTTTACTACTGTACCTACTAGTTTCTTATGATCTATCTGCGTTGAGTAGAATGCTTGATCTCTCTCCCGTTCATTCGGCGTAATGATATTCTCAGCTATTGTTTCAGGAGGTGTTGCTTGTTAATCTCCAACATTAAGAGGGGCAAAGACAACTGCGGTGACGAGGACAAAGTGGGGCAGGCATGGAATAGTATTTATTGAACCCTGAAAAAAAGGGGGCACTGACGGGTGGAGGGAGGAGGGAGGTCTAGAAGGGAAGGGAAAGGGAGATATTCCAACTGTCAGATGATGAGCTGCGTTGCGATCGGCCCGGGTTGGCATGTTGCTATGCAGGTAATCAATGCAGCAAGTTTACCCTACCTACCCCTCTTCCATATTTTATGAGGGTTTGGCTGTAAGTTGGGTATACAGAAAGAAGGAAGCAGAAGGGAAAGGAATTATCATTTTTTCTGTGTGGGTTTATGACCATGGTTTAGAATCTGATTCACACCCGGTTATCGAAAAAGGGAGAGAGAACGACAGAAAGAGAGTGATGGAGAGGATCAATGGTCTCAGATATCAAGTAATTCATTTCAACTTGCTGGCCAGACGGCGGATTCCGGGTCCAAAAAGCTGCTAAGAATAACTTACTCGCTGGCCTACCAAGGAAATAAATATTTCTTCGGGGTGGGAATGTTGGGCTGCCCACCGAACAACCCCTCCCGACTTCTTTTCGTCTTGTACCGTAATTTCTCCCCTGGTTGGGCCTGCTTGCCACCAGATGTTTGTGGTTATGACGCTGTATGAAACGGTACCTGACGCAGCCCCTGCTGGGTTGGATGCTCCCCACTTTTTATTTTTCTGGTTTATTTTTCCCAGAAAGGCAGATGAGTTGGATTTCAATCGTCATCGTATTATTATTTATCATTATGATTTAGGTGTCCAATCTTTCCCTCATCCATCTGTTTCCCCCCCTCCCTCTAAAAGTCTAGAATAATTTTAAAAATAAAAGTAATAATAGTAGTTATCTAGTACGGAGTAGTGGGTAATTAATTACATATATCTTGGGAGGGACCCCCGTCGCGCTGCTGCTTATCATCTTGCTGGCTTCTTCTCTGGCTTCTCTTTTTCTTCTCTTCTCTCCCCCATTCTCCATCCAATCCCTCTCTATCTCTCACCTCAATTGCTTCTTCCTTCTCTCTCCCCCCCTCCATCTTCCCCTCCATCACCTTCTCTCTACCACATCTCTACTTCTTGCTGCTCCCATCGTACCTGGTATGTGTACTATCCTCTGCTGCTTCCCCTCTGATCCATCATTGTTTGCCTTCCGCTGTCGCACCAATGGCCTGTCGCCGAAGCGTTGCCCATGACCGAAACGATCGTCACTCGCTTGGACGTGGCAATTGGCATACACACGTACCCCTCATTCCGAGCTCGCTCCCTCTCCCCCAGCCAGCATTTAGAATTGTCCTGCTGGCCAATTCCACTCTTCCTCCCCCCTATTTCTTTCCCATTGACTTCCCGAGCTGCTCCCATTCTTTCAAGCTCCCGGACACCTCGCTAACCTTTCTTCCCGTCTCAAGTGAGCAGTGACTAGCTACCCGCCGTCGCATCCCGTGTTTACATCCTTACACCTTCCCTCCTACAACCACTCCTCCTCCATACAATGGCTTCCAAGGCTTTGCCCAGTCACCTCAGAGCTCCCGCGAGCGACTCCGCGAGTGCTGCCTCCTTCGGCAAGCACCACGGAAAGTCCCAGTCTCACATGGTAAGTTTTGTCGCTGTGTGATGTTTCCTTGTTGCACCGTTGTCCGTGGTCCGCCCTGTCGCTCGCGCCTTCTACGAACGGCTTCCAGCCTGCCAGGAGGAGCTGGAGGATGACAAGAGGGAGGAGCGCGATTGCTCTAGGCAGATCGGATCTCAAGAATCAACTGGTCCTTCGCGCTCTTCTCTTCTTCATCTCTCTGCCTCTCGTTTTGCTGCAGCTACCATTATCAAATGGACGAGAATTATCCTTATATTATCGTTGGGCTGGGTGTATCGATGGCAATCAGCCATGTGATACGTCATGTCGCCGATATACATAATCCAGAAGGGGCAATATGCCTAGTGCTTCTCATTCTTTCTATTTGCATACCGATAGCTCTGCAGGATGGTGTCGAATCATGTTTCCATACATGCATGTCTCTCGTTACCCCACCTGCGTCTTTCGCGTTCTTATCAATGTTTGTGTTCTATGACCGACTACTGAGCATTTCTGCCGCTGCCTTTGATCCCCCGCCTGTCTTCGTTCCGGTGATTGCAGGCGTGCTTTTTATGTTTTTTTACTTGTTAAGTGTCCTGCCCCATCAAGTTGTGTCATGGGGCTGTGATTCTGTTTTTGCCCCTCCTGGCTTGGGCATTGTTGCGTATCCACGTTACGTCTTTGGGATGGTCTGCCAGTTTTATATCTGGCAGGATGCATTCCATTCCATATATACGTGGGTGACAGACAGGGTCCATGTGCAGAGGCCACCGTGGATACAGCGACTACAGGACATTGCAACTGCAACTGCAACTGTTTGGTTATGGTATATTCTAACCTCCGTCTTTATAAAACAGGCCTTCGAGAATGCCTCCACTAGCGTGGCTGCCTCTCAGATGCGCAATGCCCTGAACGCCCTCGCCGAGACCGTCCCCGATGCCGCGGAGCGCAAGCGCTTCGAGGCCGAGATGGACAACTTCTTCGCCCTCTTCCGCAGATTCCTCAACGACAAGGCCAAGGGCAACGAGGTCAACTGGGACCGCATCGCCCCTCCCCAGCCCTCTCAGGTCGTCAACTACAATGATCTCGGCAGCGAGGCCTCCGTTGAGTTCCTGAACAAGCTTGCTGTTGTCAAGCTCAACGGTGGTCTGGGTACCTCCATGGGCTGTGTCGGCCCCAAGTCCGTCATTGAGGTCCGTGAGGGCATGTCCTTCTTGGATCTGTCCGTCCGCCAGATCGAGCACCTCAACCGCACTTTCAACGTCAACGTGCCCTTCGTCCTGATGAACTCGTTCAACACCGACCAGGACACCCAGTCGATCATTAAGAAGTACCAGGGCCACAACGTCGACATCATCACCTTCAACCAGTCCCGTTACCCCCGTATCATCAAGGACTCTCTGCTCCCCGCCCCCAAGTCCTTCGACGCCCCCCTGCAGGACTGGTACCCTCCCGGTCACGGTGACGTTTTCGAGTCCCTGTACAACTCTGGTACCCTGGACAAGCTCCTCGAGCGTGGTGTCGAGTACATCTTCCTGTCCAACGCCGACAACCTGGGTGCTGTCGTCGATCTCCGCATTCTTCAGCACATGGTTGACACCCAGGCTGAGTACATCATGGAGTTGACCGACAAGACCAAGGCTGACGTCAAGGGTGGTACCATCATTGACTACGAGGGCAAGGCCCGTCTGCTCGAGATTGCTCAGGTCCCCAAGGAGCACGTCAACGAGTTCAAGTCCATCAAGAAGTTCAAGTACTTCAACACCAACAACATCTGGATGAGCCTCCGTGCCATCAAGCGTGTGGTGGAGGAGAACGAGCTGGAGATGGAGATCATCGCCAACGAGAAGTCCATCCCTGCTGACAAGAAGGGTGAGGCCGACCAGGCCATCTACCAGCTGGAGACCGCCGTTGGTGCTGCCATCCGTCACTTCAAGAACGGACACGGTGTCAACGTCCCCCGTCGCCGCTTCCTGCCCGTCAAGACCTGCTCCGACCTGATGCTGGTCAAGTCTGACCTGTACCGCCTGGAGCACGGTCAGCTTGTCATGGACCCCAACCGCTTCGGTGGTGTCCCCGTCATCAAGCTCGGTTCCGACTTCAAGAAGGTCTCTGACTTCCAGAAGCACATCCCCAGCATCCCTCGCATTGTCGAGCTGGACCACCTCACCATCACCGGTGCCGTCAACCTGGGCCGCAACGTGCAGCTCAAGGGAACTGTCATCATTGTGGCCACGGAAGGCAGCACCATTGACATCCCTCCGGGTTCCGTGCTTGAGAACTGCGTTGTGCAGGGATCCCTGCGCATCCTGGAACACTAGATTGGTGCATCCATGGGCGGCCGCTTAATTCCTACTTCCGAAAAAGGTCGTCGTTGCCCCTTTGTCTCATCTGGGATGATACCGAGGCACGAATTGGCTAGGTGGGCTTGATAGAATTTCTGTTTGAGCGGAGTCACTTGTCTTCTTCTTCGCCGAGGCCATTTATTCTGGTCGTTTAGTGTTCTTTAATTGGAAGCATTCTGCGCCCTCTTCTCTCTCCTGGACGCCGGAATGCTGGGTCAAAAAGGGTTTCTCAGGAGGAAAAAAAGCTGCAGAGTGTGGGGGCCAGCGTTTAGCTAGGAGATATCACCGTACGTAATGTCCAATTCATATTATTCACCTTTGGATCTTGTATCATGAAATTTGCATGAGTCGTAGGAGTAGTAGATGTTGATTGTCATGCGTGCTGGAATATCACGTGCAAATGGCTCTCTGTATCCGCCGGAACGGGCTTCCGCTGCCTTGTTTCTGTGCCATCTATTGTCCCCTGCAACTTGCTTCGGCGGAAATCTAGCTACATGTTGGCTTCTCACTGGGTTGGCTTGTTTCAGTCGCGATCGTCGCAGCTGTAACGTTCATAGTTTTCCATTCTGATGGCTGTCCATCATAATGGCTGCGGTCCCGGCCGCCGTCCAAGGCCTCGCCCCGTGTTCTACAACTGCTCGGACATGGTTTCCTGACGCCTCTAACGTAGGTGGTGTCCGTTTAATCTACGTCATAAGAAGGTAAATAATTTGCAGAATAACAATGGTAAGGAGGCATGTGCCTGCTCGACGGGCCTTTTCTCCCCTGTCCTCCAACTATATTGGTTCGCCACTCCCTGTCGTGGGTGTTTGGCCATACAGACTCTTTCTATCTAATCATCCCCACCCCCACACACCCTCTCAGGGGAAACACTTAATGACGTTCCACTGCTTTTGTCTCTTTGAACATGCAACATGACTGAATTCGGCAGTCAACAACACCGTCAGCTGGCGCCAGGTCCGTCGCCTACCAAGTCGGACAAATTTCAACCGGGTGATAGCCCCCCTGGGGATAGCTTTCGGACCGCTTCGGATTTCTCGAAGAAACGCGTGTCCATGGCTTGCTTGGCTTGTAAGAAGTCCAAACGGAAGGTAGGTCTTTCTTACGAACAAACTGGGTGAAAGTGGCGAGCAGCCGTCTGGCATTGTATCTAATCACCCTGACAGTGCTCTGGAACAGCACCATGTGAAAACTGTCGTGCGTTCAACCGACAGTGCATATTTGATGAGACGCTCGACCAGCGTCGAAGAGTAGCAGCAAAGCGTACGGCTGATGAGCTGAGCTATCACCGAGATATGCTGAACGATCTCTTAAAGGTGATGCGTGCAGAAGATCAGTCACATGCTCTGAAACTACTGGAATTCATCCGGAAGGATGCCACGGCCGAAGAGATTCGTACGTATATCGACGATACTCTCGGCCGGATAGAGGGATGCAGCAAGGTGAGTGACGCGGCGGGAAGGCAGCTACAGCAGGTTAGACGGGTGATCGATGTCGAAGGAGCTGCCCCGTCGTTTCGTCCCAAGGTTATGGATATCCATTACTTATGCAACGAAGTCCCTCACAGGGTCCCCGCAGAGCCCTGGACCACCGTAACCGGCGATGCTGACCTCGTCTCTCATCTCGTGTCTCTCTACTTCACCTGGGACTATCCCTTTCATGCCTTTCTCGACCGCGACGTCTTCCTCAAGCATATGCGGAAGGGTAACACCAATTCGGAGTTTTGCAGTCCATTCCTTGTGAACGCTCTGCTTACCAATGCTTGCGTAGGTCTTCTAATCTCTTGTCCATGAATCTATCACATCTAGTCATCCAACCGGGTGTGTATACTGGTCTTCTTCAGTGGAGGGTCTTTGAAATGTCAGCTAAATGTCGGTTTACAGCACTTTTCAGATTACTCGGAAGCCTATGTCGAACCGGGCGATATTATGACCAAGGGCGCCGATTTCCTCGCGGAAGCGGAGCGTTTGAGAGAGGAAGGGCCTATGAAGCTGAGTCTGGCTAATTTGCAAGGCACGCTGTTGTTGCATGAAAGATATGCAATATCGGGTGAAGATGATCTCGGATATCGTATGCTTCATCAAGCCATTTGGACCGGCGAATCTCTAGGTCTCATAGGCCCAAGGAAATTTAGCTTGAATCCGGGACAGATCTCAGATGATATGGATATTTCGATCAAGCGGACGGCTTGGGGTTTGTTTCATATTGACACGTGAGCTAGCCAAACCTGCTATGTCTCAGGGATGAAGCCACTGACAGCAATCCCGACAGTGTTGTGCATGCCGATTTTCTGCGGCCCAGCCTTATTGACAAGGTCAACCTCGAACGGCCCAATCGGGATAGCGCCGAAGACTCGAGTTTGTGGTACCCTTACCCCTCTCATCGATCTGCTCGGCCGTCCTACTTGAGCCACTACTTTAACGAGTCATGCAACCTGTGTGAAATTGCACGAGACGTATCACAGCGGCTCTTTGGAATCGACGCCAATGCTGCTTCTGCCGAGCACCTCCGTCAGATCCAGGAAACCCTGTATGAAAGGCTGCGTGGCTGGTATAGTAAGCTGCCGGATATCTTCGATCCGTATCATAGGCCACCACCGTACATCATATTGCTGAGGTAAGGACTCTACATACGCTTTTTGCCCCAGTGTATTTTCAGATGTTCTGTGGCAGCTACAGATAATGGCAAGGTGCTGACAGGAGCAGAATGCGCTACCATACGTTAGTGATCAACATCTTCACCTTCAGGACTGAGCGAACCAGGAATACTCCCGACTCCGAGGCACCAAAAACACCGGAGAGCCCACCGGGACTAAGCCCCCTGCCCAAGTACAATACTGTAGGCATCGTACAATCTGCAGCGCGCGCAATAGCCGCCCTGACGGTTCTCCACCGGCGAGAATACGGCATTAGTCGTGCTCATCATTTTGCCATGTATGCAATCAACCTGGCACTCTTCACGTTGCTGGAGTCTGGGACGTTCGATGTCTTAGACTTTGACTTTCTTGCGCTCGCCAGCTCTTTCTCCAACATTGCCAGTCGGTCGCCGTTGGGACGGTCTCTTCTCCACATCTTCCGGCAGGCTGTTCATGCCAAGGGACAAGGCAGGAGACTGCGAGAATCGAATGCGGTCTCGGATGATCTCAAGGCGATGTTTGACGAAGAATCGACATCGGCATCCCGGTGGGATGAGTATGCCGCAGGATTACAAAAGCTGGAGATGGACGAACGCTACCGCGGAGTCTGGGATGGGGAGTTCAGTCTTTTCGACATGCTCGATCGATATGAGAGTCTGAGCTTGGGCAAAGATGAAATTGCGCCTGAGCGGCTGCGCTGTTGATGGGGGTGGCTGCTCACATCCCCAGCTCGAATTCGGAGATTGATTTTGTTCCTTTCACATGGCAATTACGAGGCGTACCGCGACATCTTACTTTTTCCATTTTACGCTTTTCTTTTTTTTTGGGCTTCCGTGGACCAGCTATGATTTCCGCGGGAGAGAGACGCTCGGGCATACGCTGTGTTGCGAGCAAATAATTTCCTATAGTACATCAACGAGAGTTGACTTATCGCATGAACTCCCGCTTTCCCCTAACTTTGGTCCGTGGAAAGTTTGTTACTCAGTGGTTTCAACTTTACGTTTACCTTTATCGTGCAGCAATCGAAGAGGACAAGCTTTCAGGTCAATGACGTCACAACAGGTGACTCGCGACCTTTGCCCTGATTTTCTGGCTGCTGAACCAACTTCTCTGCGACTTCTGTTCCTCTGCATCTCCCTGATGGATCGCGCTTTTGTTTTCGCCTCTGATTCGCGATGGAAGACGCGCCTGGATCATATCCCTTCGGCGTCGCCAACGTCGACGATACTCCCCTCCAAATTGATCCCGAGAATCCTGCCGCGAGGGGCATCAATGAGTGGTCATGGGGTTCGATGAGCCCGGGGCTACCCCCTGTGGCCTTTCGCCCCTATTCCCTGCCCCAGTTCATGGACCGACCGGGCCCTTACCCCTATCAATCGTCATCGTCATCATCCCGTGAAGTCTCGGGCTCTGCCGCCAAAGTCGCTATTCCCCGCACGACCAGCGCAAGTAGCCAGTCGCAACGCCGGCGGTCGGCGAGAGCCTGCGAGCCATGTCGACAGCGGAAGATCAAGTGTGATGGGAACAAGCCAGTGTGTCGACAGTGCATCGATCACAATGTCAGCTGCTTCTTCGTAGACGTCAAGCGGGTCCGCGATCAGAAACAGCTCGGGATTCTGGGCAAGAAGGTGGAACAATATGAGCATCTGCTGCAAGATCTGGAGAAGGAAGTCGATGAGAATGCGGCTAGACGCATTCGTAAAGTTCTTAGGGTAAGTCGCGGTGCCTACCTGTTTGGCCTATACATTGCCAGTATTCCTTAAGTCTTTCCTTGTCATATGCGGTCGCGCGATGTAGGATTCTATCTAACTGTAATGGGCGATCGAAAAGGGCGCCGATATAACATCTCCTCCCGACGATGACGGCGACTCCGACTCTGGGACCTCGTCCATCGGTTCGCTAGAGGCACTCGACTTAGTCGAAGAAGACTTGAACCGCAGCGAGAAAACGGTGGCTACTGGCTTTTATGGGAAGAATTCGGAAGTTGCTTGGATGCAGAGACTCGAAGATGAAGCTGAGAATCGAAATCGGAGGATGGAGGATTCGGTCGATATGGAGGACGGGGTGGGAGGTGGGCACGCAACGTCATCGCAGCAAAAGCAGGAGACAGCGATGGCCGCATTGAGTTATTACCTCGATGATATCGGTGTTCCTTTGCTCGACTCAGTTGATCCCTACGCACTGCCCCCGAAGGACATAGCCAATCACTTTTTCACTGCGTTTATGGACTCGGTCCATCCGTCATTCAATGTCGTCCGGAAGACGGCCTTTGTGTCCCAGTATCGACAGTTCTTCAGCCAGCCGGCCCAGCCTCCGCAGCGTTGGTTGGCCATTCTGAACATGATATTCGCAATTGGATGTCGGTTTACCAAAGCGACGAGTGGCCGAACAGACGGCCGCGATTATGATGATCTGGTGTATTTGAACCGGGCACGCAAACTGACTCTCAGCGAGAAGGTCATCTTTGAGCATGCGGATCTTCAGCAAATCCAGGTCGAATTTTTGGTGGCCCTATATTTAGTCAGCATGTGTCAAATCAATAGGTAAGTGTGGCCCAGGTAGGAGAGTTTGTTAATCACTTGCTGAAATTAGTTCTACTGCAGGGCATTCAAGTTCTCCAGTATGGCCTACCGATCTGCTGTATCCCTCGGAATCAACTTGCGCTTCGTCGACGATCGCACACAGTATCCCGCCAAAGAGGCTCGCATTCGACTGTGGTGGTCGATATTTCTCCTGGAGCATCTCCTCACTGCCATCACCGGACGGGTCTCTTGCGTGGGCGAAAACCTGAGCGCCACGCCACTGCCGCTTCCGTACGAAGAGGAGGCGTTCGGTAGACCAGACGTCCTTCCTCTTCTCCAAGACTCCTCCCTGCGCATGACTCGTTTGAAGCTGACTCTGCTGCAGTCGGAAGAGGAATCACGCGCCGATGTAAGCTGGCTTCCGTCCTGCGAGCCCAGCCCATCGCTATACTTCCACTGCATTGTGGATCTAGCCACCATCACCCAGTCCATCATCAACAAGGTATACAGTATCCAAGGCCTCCGAGAGCGCTCCAGCCAAGTAGAGCAGCGAATCCGCAGATTCAGCAGCATTCTAGATATGTGGCTCAGCAAGGTTCCCGAAGCCTATCGTTTTACCTCCGGGGGCGGCGACCAGCTGGACCTACCCAAGGAGCGTAGCGCTCCGTGGATGCGAGAACGCATATCCCTAGCCATGAGTTACTACAGTGCCCGTATCACCCTTTGCCGTCCGTGCCTCACACATACTGGACTCGGGCCGGGCGTCACATCCCCGGACCCAGCAGTTCCGCCGTCTGCACGACAAGGCTCGCGTCGCAACTCCAGCAGTCGCGTGCACTTCAACACTTCCATGGCATTGACATGTGTCCGCTCAGCTCGGTCCCTTCTCTGCTGTCTCCCCCCCAAACCGGACATCGCTTGGCTGACTACTATGACCCCTTGGTGGTGCATTCTGCATTACATCATGCAAGCAACAACAGCCATCCTTCTCCATCTATCCAGCCTCCCCTCCAGATCTGACGACGACCCTATGCAGCAACTCGCCGCTGATGTTGAAGCCACGGCACGAGAGACCAAAAAGTCTCTGCGCTGGCTCCATCACATGGCCTACAAGTACCCCGCCGCCCGACGTGCCTTCCGCCAATGCAATAGTATTGTACGACGGATTGCCCCAAGCTTAGGCATTGATATCAGTGACGTACCCTGCGGCAAAGACTTACCTACTGAGGACGATGCGTATTTTTTACGAGATATTAACGATACTCCGAAATCCCACGATACAGTCATGGATTTTGAACGGCATCATTAGTTATAAAACTTTTTTTTTTTTTTTTT